>NC_060145.1:8527348-8830378 GCF_021461385.2 Schistocerca piceifrons
TAAACTTCCTGAAAGCCCTGTAGGTTAAGGTATTGTCTGGTCTTCTATAATTCAACACATAGAGGAATGGGAAGCTGATCTCATTATCGTCAAGCCGGAGTTGAACTTCAGATGAGTTGTTTAGGAAGTGGTGAAATCTATGTAGCTCTTCTTTACTGTGTGACTATACAACAAACGTGCCATATACATACCGGAGCCACGAAAGTCAGCAGACTCTTTACATCATGGTTTCCACCATCACCATCAAAATGATGAATATGATCATCGTCAGCAGTAGCGTAAGCAGCTGCTTCTGTCATTCGACATGCACTGCCGGACTTCGACAGATTACGATAATTATGTTTTAGTATCCATGTCGTTACTGCATATTTTCTAATTTCCTCCAGCCACCTTACGTTAGCTAGTGGTCTCTGTCTTTTGTTACCTCTTGTAATCCAGTTGATAACTTCCGCGGACTATTTACCGCACACTCGCATGGCTGCACGTACCACTCACCTCCGTTTCAGTTTCATTCCTGTCACGCTTGTTGTATCCTCTACTCGAGTCTGTTCCCAGATCCATTTTACTTGTTTTGCTCTCCGTTCTCGGTATTTCCAAGATGCATGACTCAGCAGCATTTAATACGAGTAAGTATTGAGGTGTTCTCGCGTTAAACGTCCGAGCGTCACTGCTATAAATAAAATTGGTAATACACACTGATTTTACACTAAAATTTACGGAAACATCGGAAGCTTAGGTTTGAAAACCCAATTTAGTTTCCACACCAATTTTACTCTTGAGTTCTTTGTTTTCCTGTCCATCCAGTCGCCTTTTTTATCTGCGCTCACTAAATAAGCAAATCTACTGGTGTTTTGACTCCATTATTACATTGTACTACTCTGTTTCCAAAACATTCCTTATACATTATTTCAGTTCTATTATAATTGCTTTGCAGGCATATTTCGCAACTAGCTCTATTAATTTCTTCCATTATGTTCGACGTTTATCTGCAGCACAGGCAGACAATTCAAGGTGGCCATCTCCTGAGACGCACAAAGAGCGTAATTCTCATTAACGTTTAAAAATCCCCGAAGAGATATAGATAACGCCGAGACAAGTAATTTGATGTAAAACACGTCGAGCCGCAAATGTCGGGAAATACCCCAAAAGTGGATGACAAATCTTGAACGTGTGACGACAGATGACGTAGCGCTCCACATGTGCAGCGTTTGGGCTTGCCGATTTAGACCTCGCCGTTACGGGGCATTGCTGCACATCCCTCCGCTAGGCTACTCTTTCTTCAAACACCTTTTGTAAATATCGTATGTTGCAAACGTACAAGTTGCACAAGTATTATCCTCGCTGCAACCAAGCAAAAGCTGTTCTTATTTCGTGTTTCTTTCCTTTTATCCCTTCTTCTTTTGTCTACGGATTTTATTTAGTAAATAAGACGTAGGTCTTTTTTTATGGGACTTAACATCTATGGTCATCAGTTGGGGTTGGGTTGTTTGGGGAAGGAGACCAGACAGCGAGGTCATCGGTCTCATCGTATTAGGGAAGGAAGTCGGCCGTGCCCTTTGAAAGGAACCATCCCGGCATTTGCCTGAAGCGATTTAGGGAAATCACGGAAAACCTAAATCAGGATGGCCGGACGCGGGATTGAACCGTCGTCCTCCCGAATGCGAGTCCAGTGTCTAACCACTGTGCCACCACGCTCGGTCTATGGTCATCAGTCCCCTAGAACTTAGAACTGCTTAAACCTAACTAACCTAAGGACATCACACAACACCCAGTCAAAGACGTAGGTAATTTACTGATAACGATGAATTTCTGAAGCTTACACCCATTTAATTGAGACGCAATATGTTACGTTTTTGTTGTACTGTACTGTGCAATAAGCCGTGGAGATTGTAAATAAAACAGTAAATCTTATCTCAATGTAAAACATGATGTCCTAACGCAATGAAAAAACATGTACTCTCTGTCACACGCAATACTCACACCCTGAGCACCACGGGCTGAAGTCGCTCACGACGGCCCAGAGCAACACCGGCGTGAACACTCGACTTGGGTTTGAATGACCAGATGCGGCACAACGATAGCCTCAAGCGCTGCCCGTGAGGCGAGGTACGTCATCTGATGACGTCACATGCTTGACATTTGTCCTCTACTTTTCGGATATTTCCCGACATTTGTGGACCTGTACGTCTTATATCAAATTACTTCTGTCGGCGTCATCTACGTTGTTTCAGGGGTTTTTAAACGTTAATAAGAATCACCCTGAAGGCAGAGCGTCCCAGTAGAAATGGACGATATTCTGGAATATGACAGGAACGATCATTGAAAACAAAAAAAGTTTAATGAAGATCGGCTCTAAAATGTTCAGTAGAAGAGATGTACGATGGCTATTCGGAAACTAAGTTCCGATCGGTCGCGAAATGGAAAGCTTTGTGAAAATGAAAAATGTTTGATTTGCAACACTTAGCTACCCCTCTGAGCCACTTCTCTACATAGTCACCGCTCCGTCTTAGACATTTGTCGTACCGTTATACCAACTTTCCAATACCCTCGTCACAGAACGCAGCCGCCTGTGCTTTTCGCCAATTCTCTACGCAGATCTACAGCTCGTCGTCTGTGCCAAAACATTGTCTTTATAGCCAGCAGTTCATGTGAGCAGAGATGAAGCTCAGCAGGAGGCAATTAATTGATGTATTGTGGGTGATCAAACGCGTCCCACCGAAAACGCTGCAGGAGCATCTTCATTGCCTTGCAGAATGCGGCAGAGGGTTGTCACGAAGAAGGAACGCTATGACAGTTGTGTGGCCTGCACAACAGGCGTAATCTCTCACCAGGCGGCAGAGACTATTCTCTAGGCATCTTTAAGTGCTCACTGTTCACTCAAAACTGAAAAGAGCGGCGCGCGACACGCTCGACGGAGGCACTCTAGACACACTGCCCAACACACCTGTGCGAAGCGTCGTCGGCTTCTCACTGTGGTCTGCATTTCGCTCGTGATCGGACCCTACTTCCCGAACTGTCAGTAGCTAAAGATGAACAAGTGCTCATAGCTCTTAAAGTAAGAACTTCAGTGGACATTTTTTTCTCTTATTTTAGTCCATATTACCGCCTCTCAAAATATTTAAAGCAAAAGACTTTCTGTAGAAGAGATTAGTTTCACAGTATGAAAGATGAAAAAGAGCTCTTAGCTCTTAAGGCTTATATCTTAGACCATGTTTAGTAGACCTTTTTGCTCTGTATAACAGTTCCTCTCATATCTGTGAATACTGACCACTTATCCTGAGACATCCTGTTCAGGCTACAGGAAAAACTACTTATCGGTATTTGTATACATAGTTTTTTGCACCTTGTACATCTCGCAGAAAAAGTAGTGATTTAAGAGTAAACAGAGTTTAATTTTGAGTTGAACACTTCCTGTAGTGTCTATTATTGTTATAAAAGTGAATAATAAACGTTTTCTTCTTCTTTCGTTTCACCCTCTTTGGAGTAAACTGGATCAATCATTTCTTTGTGCGTAGTTCTTTTCTTACGGCCCAGTATTTCTTCATTCCTTCTCATCTTCTTCTCCTCTCTCTTCCGAGATGAAGGGTTTGGACTTTTGTGTGGATTTGTGTTGGAACCTTATGTTTACATCTCTAGTAAATAATTTAGCTGTTCGATCACTAAGTGAATTTTCTGAAATCTTTAATTCTACCAGGTCTTTCACAGTTTCTTTAAACCAATTGGGCTTCGTTTTTCGGTTACGGAAGAAGTCAAAGATTTGTTTAGTTAATCTGCTGGAATTCATTCTGAGAAGATGACCATAAAAATTTATTCTCCTTTTTCGCATAGAATCTGAAAGTTTTTCAATTTTCTTGTAGAGAGTTTCATTTTTGATGTATATAATCTTATTGTCTTGAAATTTTGGCCCAATGATTTTTCTTAAAATTTTTCTTTCCTTTACCTCACGTTTCTCCATCTGCCTTTTGAAATTCATGCTAAGTGTTTCTGCTGCATGCAGTGCTTCTGGCTTAATCACTGTCTTGTAAAGTGTAAATTTGGGCCCCCATGAAAGGGATTTTTTGTTGTATGTATTTTTTGTTAATTGGAAGGCCAATTCAAGTTTATTTTTTCTGGGTTCCATTGCTTTGCTTTCCCCAGAATTCCAACTAATCCGTTCTCTGAGATATTTGAATTCTTTTATTATTTGAATCTTCTGTTCTTGAACTTTGAGGTATTTACATGAGTGCTTGATGTTTGTCAATATCTTAGTTTTTTCAAATGAGATGTGAAGACCTATTTTAGCTGCTTGTTTCTTTAGTTCAAGGATTTGCTGCCGTGCTTCTTCCATTGTTTCAGCAAACAGGGCCATGTTGTTGTTGTTGTTGTTGTGGTCTTCAGTCCTGAGACTGGTTTGATGCAGCTCTCCATGCTACTCTATCCTGTGCAAGCTTTTTCATCTCCCAGTACCTACTGCAACCTACATCCTTCTGAATCTGCTTAGTGTATTCATCTCTTGGTCTCCCCCTACGATTTTTACCCTCCACGCTGCCCTCCAATACTAAATTGGTGATCCCTTGATGCCTCAGAACATGTCCTACCAACCGATCCCTTCTTCTGGTCAAGTTGTGCCACAAACTTCTCTTCTCCCCAATCCTATTCAATACTTCCTCATTAGTTATGTGATCTACCCATATAATCTTCAGCATTCTTCTGTAGCACCACATTTCGAAAGCTTTTATTCTCTTCTTGTCCAAACTATTTATCGTCCATGTTTCACTTCCATACATGGCTACACTCCATACGAATACTTTCAGAAATGACTTCCTGACACTTAAATCAATACTGGATGTTAACAAATTTCTCTTCTTCAGAAACGCTTTCCTTGCCATTGCCAGCCTACATTTTATATCCTCTCTACTTCGACCATCATCAGTTATTTTGCTCCCCAAATAGCAAAACTCCTTTACTACTTTAAGTGCCTCATTTCCTAATCTAATTCCCTCAGCATCACCCGACTTAATTAGACTACATTCCATTATCCTTGTTTTGCTTTTGTTGATGTTCATCTTATATCCTCCTTTCAAGACACTGTCCATTCCATTCAACTGCTCTTCCAAGTCCTTTGCTGTCTCTGACAGAATTACAATGTCATCGGCGAACCTCAAAGTTTTTATTTCTTCTCCATGAATTTTAATACCTACTCCGAATTTTTCTTTTGTTTCCTTTACTGCTTGCTCAATATACAGATTGAACAACATCGGGGAGAGGCTACAACCCTGTCTTACTCCCTTCCCAACCACTGCTTCCCTTTCATGTCCCTCGACTCTTATAACTGCCATCTGGTTTCTGTACAAATTGTAAATAGCCTTTCGCTCCCTGTATTTTACCCCTGCCACCTTTAGAATTTGAAAGAGAGTATTCCAGTCAACATTGTCAAAAGCTTTCTCTAAGTCTACAAATGCTAGAAACGTAGGTTTGCCTTTCCTTAATCTTTCTTCTAAGATAAGTCGTAAGGTCAGTATTGCCTCACGTGTTCCAGTGTTTCTACGGAATCCAAACTGATCTTCCCCGAGGTTGGCTTCTACTAGTTTTTCCATTCGTCTGTAAAGAATTCGTGTTAGTATTTTGCAGCTGTGACTTATTAAGCTGATAGTTCGGTAATTTTCACATCTGTCAACACCTGCTTTCTTTGGGATTGGAATTATTATATTCTTCTTGAAGTCTGAGGGTATTTCGCCTGTCTCATACATCTTGCTCACCAGATGGTAGAGTTTTGTCAGGACTGGCTCTCCCACGGCCGTCAGTAGTTCCAATGGAATATTGTCTACTCCGGGGGCCTTGTTTCGACTCAGGTCTTTCAGTGCTCTGTCAAACTCTTCACGCAGTATCGTATCTCCCATTTCATCTTCATCTACATCCTCTTCCATTTCCACAGGGCCATATCATCTGCAAAAGCAGTGGAATTTACTTTAAGGTTCTTCTTTTTGCAACCCAGTCTTATACCACTCTTAATATTAGTGTTCCATTCTCTGACTACTTTCTCAAGCGCACAATTGAACAGCAATGGTGAGAGCCCATCCCTCTCTCGCATTCACGTTTTTATTTCAAAGGGTTCCGATAGTTCGCCCATAAATTTAACTTTCGAATATGTATTTATAAGGGTCGCTTTTATAATATTAGTTGTTTTCTTACCCAAACCCATTTCTTCAAGGACTGATAACAGAGATTCTCTATCAATCGAATCATATGCTTTTTTGAAATCAATGAAGGAGATTACGTATGTCTTTGCCCTTGATTTTTGGTATGCCATGATGTTTTTGAGGTTTAGTATTTGTTCCGAACATGATCTGCCCTTTCTAAAACCTCCCTGGAATTCCCCGATTTGCGGATCCAATTGCGGCTCTGCCCTGTTCAAAAGGACTTTAGAAAGAATCTTGTACGTTATATCCAGCAGTGATATTCCTCTGTAATTGTTGGGGTCTGTCTTCAAACTTTTCTTGTGGATAGGGTGGATGAGAGCTGCTCTCCATTCCGCGGGGATCTCTTCTTCTTTCCAGATTTGATCGAGAACACACTTTAGGGATGTAACTGCATTTTTGTCAGCCTTTTTCCATAGTTCGGCCACTATTTGGTTTTCTCCGGACGCCTTGTTGTTTTTAAGTTCTAAAATGACCTGTGGTTCTTCAGTCGTCGGTGGTTCTGAATCCGGCTTCTCGCGGTTGTTTGGGATGGATTCAAATTTTTCAAGGATGGGTTCACAATTCAAGAGTTTCTCAAAGTAGCCTGCTAGTATTTTGCAATTTTCCGTGTTATTGTGAGCGATGGTTCCATTTACATCTGGAAATTGGAGGGTGGGTGCTTTGTATTTTGATAACCTTTGCTTGAAAGTTCTGTAAAAGCTTCTTGTGTCGTTTTTAGCAAATTCTTCATCAATTTGGAGGATAGTTTTGTTTTCATGCGTCTTCTTAATCCTTTTTATATTTTTATCTACCAGTTTTGTAACTCTAATGAAATTCAATCTGCTTTCTTCTGTTTTCTGTGATTGCCATTTTTACCGTGCCTGTTTTCTTGTTTCAATGAGGGCATCACATTCCAGCGACCTTTTATGTTAGGTGCTATCCGTTCGGCTGTAATAATGAGGTTTTCCTTGATATCCCCCCAGCTTTGTGTCTGAATGGTTTCAGTTGCTTTTGTCAATTCATCTGATTTTAATATCTTTTCTGTGCTATACTTCCGATCCTTAATTTGTTTCATGCTGCGTTTCCTGTTTGGGATGACTTTGAACTTAATTTTAGAAAGGTAGTGGTCTGAATCCAAGTTTGCACCCCTAAGTACCCTAACATTCATGATTTCTTTCTTAGAAATCTTCTTGATTGCCACATGATCAAGTTGAAATTCCCCAAGGTTAGGATTTGGGGATGTCCATGTCTTTTGTCTTTGTGGTATTTTCTTGAAAGCTGTGGATTTAAGAATTAAATTGTGTGCTTGGCAAAGTTCTGTTAGCCTCACACCATTTCTGTTTGTTCTCTTGTGTGCAGGATAGTCTCCAACTATTTTCTTATGTCTTTTTTCTTTACCAATCTGTGCATTAAAATCTCCAGGAAGAATGATGATGTTTTTATCCGGAATTTTCTGAATAATGACATCTAGAGGATTCCAAAAGGTCTCCACTTTTTCTTTGTTTTTCCTGTTATTCTCATTTATAGGGGCATGTGCACTGATAATTGTGTAGATTTTGTTTGTGCTTGTGAATGTGACGTTTTATAGTACGTTCTCTTAAAAATAACTGGCGTTATTTGAAATCCCGATAGTCACGATCTAGCCTGACGTTTTGCGTACTGTAAATTTTACGTATTGTAAACGAATAAAAGCCAACGACCTTGCGACAGTGGTAGCACCGGTTGCCGTCAGATCATCTACGTTAAGCACTGTCGGGCTTGGTTAGCACTTGGATGGGTGACCGTCCGCGTCTGGCGAACGCTGTTGGCAAGCGGGCTGGAGGTCAGGTCAGTTGACGAGACACACGACTGACCAGTAGCGGCCCCCGTCACGAAAAAAACAACGATCGGCGGAGCAATGGGCTGACCACGTGCCTCTCCATATCCGCATCCAGTAACGCCTAACGGCCGACGATGACGCGGCGCCGGCCGCGGTGGTCTAGCGGTTCTAGGCGCTTCAGTCAGGAACCGCGCGGCTGCTACATCGCAGGTTCGAATCCTGCCTCGGGCATGGATGTGTGTGATGTCCTTAGGTTAGTTAGGCTTAAGTAGTTCTAAGTTCTAGGGGACTGATGACCACAGATGTTAAGTCCCATAGTGCTCAGAGCCATTTTGATGACGCGGCGGTCGGTCTTTACTGTTGAACTTCTCGAAGCCTGTTCCGACGGAGTCGGAGAAATGTATAAAAACCTAACAAGTAATCTTTTGTGACACGAATTCTCTGAAAACAAAGCGAGTAATAACTCATTCTTTTGTCAGTATATCCTTAAATCAGTACTAAAACAACGGCATCAACTAAGAACATGTTTGTGTCGTTTTCGATTGCATACAGCCAAACTCCAGCTCATCAAAAACTTACAGTCTTTCAAGTTACACTTATACTTCATTCTGTTTTCAAAGTTACTTCGACCATCAGTGAGGAATGTGCGACCTGTGATAGGATAGTGAGTAGGGGGATTATATGTCAGTCTCATAGGAAGTATTTTCATTGGCGGGTAGGGAGAGGGGAGGGGGGTAGCGCTTGAGTGCTTTGTTTGGCCCCGCATTCACCGTGGCAGAGGAGGGCATGCGTCTTTGACAGAATCAGCACGCTGGAGAAAGAATGCACTTGCTTGCTGAGTTCAGCGGGCTCACCGTGACATCACCAGCTGGCGAACATAAATGCAGATGTCGCTCCGTACGACAAACCAGCCACACAAATGGCGTGACCCCTACGATAACATGGTGATATTGTGCAGTAACAACCACAGGGGAGTCCTTTGTCTAGAGCTGAGGGGCATGTGTCACCTTGAGCAGCTACGGAAAATTTTTTGGCAGGACGCCATACTATGAATCTTTGGGAACGGTGATGTCCATTAGGGTGGTAATTGCAAATTACTGGAAAGAGGAGTTCGAAAAGGTCGGCGTTCAGAATCTTCCAAAAGATTCGACACAGGGCCTTCCAGAACGAAACTGGTAGGATATTTCGGATTGGTGAGATAAAGTACGTGGTCTCAGATTGGCCAAAATGGCAGTTTCGGCGTGCTCACGCCGAGAAGGAGCAGGAAAGTATCAGTCACTTCCTCTCTGGGAGCCACGGTAAGCACTTCTTCGCTGGGATCCATAGTAGATGGACTTGATCATCGAGAGGCGCAGAGAACGGTCCTGTTCACCGTGAGTGGAGAAGGCAATTCACGAGCGGACGGGCTTCGCCACGCTAGCGTCCTACCCTCCGTGCCCTCACACTACACTTCGTCTCGCACAAATGATATAAAAGTGTCGCAGCCAAAGCGTACGAAGTTCGTACCGGATGTAGGTGTGTTGGTTCACACTGACTAACCAGTGACAGTGCGGTGGCCTTCCGGCAAGGATTTTTCTCTCTGGGGTTCTGTTCCTCTTTACTCACTAATCTTCAGATACAATCATCACCAACACTTCATTTCCGCGATTACCAGTCGGTTAACACGATTTCTTGTTTGTTCAGTCTGTTTTATGAAAATTTTCCCGTTCTTTCCGTCTGAGAGACCCATAATTATGCTTATGTGTGTATTGTCCTGTGATGACTGTTTGACCCTAGTTTGTTCTGAGCAGTAATTGAAGTCATAGCAATAAAAGTACGTAATTTGTAAGCCTTGTATTATTACAGTGGCTGCTAATTCCCATCACTACTTAGTAATGGTTATTGTTCAATCAGGACACAAAACTACAGTTCACCTCTCAAGCTGCGACATCTTCGCGAATAAAACAGTGACCCGTATATACAATAAGTTTCCTTTAATTTACGTCTACGGTGACAAACTTTTTGTTCACAGACTACCGGTTTCGGTCTATAATGACCGTCATCAGATCTGCAGCAAAAAATGGGAAAAAAACATAAATACACTCGCAGATTGTCTACAGCTTAAAAACAATACATAGACCATAATGAAAAGTACTACTGACAATATATGCATTTGTGCGCTTTAAGTATGAAGAGGCATACCTGTTTCATAAAACCGAACTCCTAATGTACTACAGCGATAGTCACATTTTAAATGCAGAATCAGCACCAGCATCGTGTGTTGTATGTTCACCAGATGTCGCTAATGTCGGAATACACGTTTTCAATAATTATTTGAACAGCGAAAATAAAGGGGGATACGTTTTACGCATGACTCCAGTATGTTCTTGTTCCTTCTCTGTTCATTTCATATACTGCATTAACCAGATAATGTGGATCATCCACTGTTACGGAATTTTATCATTCTTTTCCTCTTTTTAACAATCTTACTTTTGTCGTGTTCTTTTTATTGTTTTTTTATTTCTGTAATGCCTTTTATACGTTATAAGCTCATTACAGACTTCAACTACTATATCCCCCTTTATTTTCGCTCTTCAATTAATTATTGAAAACTAGTGTATGCCGACATTAGCGACATCTGGTGAACTTACAACACAGACATCTTGTGGCTACTGTACGGCAGCTCGTTTTGAACAGTAGTGCTACTGACAACATGACTCGCGCACATGATGTTATTTACATATATTTTACGATGCTGCTGCTGATTCTGCATTTAAAATGTGACTATGGCTGCAGTACATTAGGACTTTGCTTTTATGAAACAGGTATGTCTCTTCATACTTAAAGCGCACAAATGCATATATTGTCAGTAGTACTTTTCATTATGGTCTATGTATTGTTTTTAAGCTGTAGACAATCTGCGAGTGTATTTATGTTTTTCCCATTTTTTGCTGCAGATCTGATGATGGTCATTATAGACCGAAACCGGTAATCTGTGAACAAAAAGTTTGTCACCATAGACGTAAATTAAAGGAAACCTACAGTTCACCTGTTAGGGCAACCCTTTCCTTCCGTTTCTGTGCACTGAATTCCTTTACACATGGCAGGACTGTAGCAGAGGACTTGCACATTGAGAGGGGATACTCAGTGCATATCAGTGGCAAAACAGATCGACTACAGCCTTACCCCAGTGGCACTTTGCACCATTCTCACTTGTTGGAACTTTTCTGCTCCCGTGCCGTTGCTAATACATTACTTACGGAAATATTTCTGTACGTCATTCTTGCATTCGCAGCGCCATATTTGTACCTGGTGGCCCAAATTGGAACAAATTTTTTCCAGCGTAAACCATTTCCGCATCAACGCATTGCAGTGTCTACGAAGTTTCGCTGCCATACGATAATTGCAGCCCACGACGGACCTCCCTGAGTGTCGGGACTTCCATTACGACCAGCTGGTATATCATCCGATGCGCGAGGCTAGTTCCCGAGTGCCCGACTGCTGCCGTTGCCCGCAGCGTACCTGTCTCGCGGCGGCTCGGCGGTGCTGACGGTGGACTGGTCGTCGCTGGCGGCGCACCGCTGCGGCCGCAAGTTCGCCGAGGCGCAGGCGGAGCTGGTGGGGGCGTGCACGGCGCGCCTGCTGGCGGCGGGGGCGGAGGCGGGCGCGCTGCCGCCCCCGGAGCGGCTGCACGCTCTGGGCGCCGGCCTGGGGGCGCACGTGGCCGCGCTCGCCGCCGCCTGCCTGCCCGGCGGACACGTCGGCAGGCTCACGGCAAGTGCCTCTCTGCCTCGTGGTCACTGCAGCGGAGGAAATTGCTCCGTCTGCTGCAGAAATTACGTAAAACTATGAAACCCCACCAGTCCAAAAAGTTTCGAGACTATATTAATTAAAATGGGCTTGACAGCGTTGCTGTCTAGATCGCCTGACTGTTTCTACTTGGTAATAGCACCACTAGGAGCTTCGCAGGAAATTGCACTTGCACGGAAATAATCCAAATCCCGAGAATGCCCTCCTGATTCGATCCAACATAGCCACAGGGAAGTCTATCCTTAATGCAAAGAAAACAACGATTAAAGCTGAGAAGAGCAGCGTTGGTCCCTACGAGGAGCTTGGAGAGCGTCGAGAGACGGTCAGGTGAGCAGCACCCGACCGGAGGCTAGGGGAGGGTCTCGAAGCCGGAAGAACTGGCTGGCGCAGTCCGTGCGCCGGCCTTTGTGGCTGCCGGCGGAATACTCGCCATACTGTTTCCTTGTCACGTGTTGTGCGGACGCGAATTGTTCCCTCGGAAGTGGCGGCCTCTGCCGGCACGGGTACCGCCTGCTGTCTGTTCGTGACTGCGATATGGAGACCTCGCGACACTGACAAGCGAACCTCCGCATCGCAACCCCCTCAGATTTAGTTATAAGTTGGCACAGTGGATAGAGCTTGAAAAACTGAACACACATTAATCGAGAAAACATGAAGAAGTTGTGTGGAACTATGAAAAAAATAAGTAAAATATACCAACTGAGTAGTCCATGCGCAAGATAGGAAACATCAAGGGTAGTGTGAGCTCAGGAGCGCCGTGGACCCCTTGGTTAGCGTGAGCAGCTGCGGAACGAGAAGTCCTTGGTTCAAGCCTTCTATCGAGGGAAAACTTTAATTAATTTAATTTAATTTATGATTATCACATCCACAAGAAAACCTAAATCGGGCAAGGTAGAAGAATCTTTTTACCCATTCGCCAAGTGTACAAGTTAGGTGGGTCGACAACATATTCCTGTCATGTGACGCACATGCCGTCACCAGTGTCGTATAGAATATATCAGACGTGTTTACCTGTGGAGGACTCGGTTGACCTGTGACCTTGCGATCAGATGTTTTCGGTCCCCATCGGAGAGGCACGTCCTTTGGTCTACTAATCCCACGGTTTTGCGGTGCGGTCGCAAAACACAGACACTAAACTTATTACAGTGAACAGAGACGTCAATGAACGAACGGATAGATCATAACTTTGCAAAAATAAAGTAAGTAAACATTTCACTCGAGGGAAGACTTGAACCAAGGACCTCTCGGTCCGCAGCTACTAACGCTAACCACCAGACCACGGAGCTCCTCTGCTCAGATTCTCCTAAATGTTGCCTGTCTTGCACATGGACTACTCAGTTTGTATATTTTACTTATTTTTTTCATAGTTCCACACAACTTCTTCCATTTTTCTCGATTGATGTGTGTTCAGTTTTTCAAGGCCTATCCACTGTGCCAACTTAAAACTAAATCTGAGGGGGGTGCGATGGGGAGGTTCCCTTGGGAGGCGTGCAGGGGACATGTAGACGGCACGCCTGCCCGAGGGGCCCGAGAAGTTGCCGATATAACAGTTAAGATAGTCGTCTTAATACTTTACGTGTTCTACACTGTCTCCCCCACTTGAGTACATCGCCTACAACGTTCCTACAATCGAGTGAAACTTTCAGGAAAGTCTTTCTTTGAGATGTTGTTCAACACACGCGTCACACTGTCGATTGTATCGTCAAAACGTTCACCCTTCATATGAACATCGCACTTTCTCATTTTGCGATAGGTTCGTATTAATAACACTAATTCTTGTCACCCGTAGTGATTTTTTCCAGGCGTTCATGCATCGTTGTTTTTGTTCGGCAGGTAAGGTGTCCACGAGAAACTTCTCACAAAGTTTTCTCTTTTTCAAATATATTATGGATAATGTGAATGCTTGAACAAGAGATGTTGCTCCATTGCGATATGTGACAAAAGAACGACGACACATTATAGCTGCACGACCATTCCTGGCAGCTCACACCTGTCTCTGTATCTGCACATCTTTTGCTTACAGTTGTTAGTTGAAGCTGCCGCCGTATTTGCCGCGGTGACGGCGCTTATACGGCAGGAATAAAGTGAGTCTCGGAACTTTTTGGACGGATGGTGTAGATATCTTTAGTGCTTTGAAGCATGGAAAAAATTAGTTCTTCTCTTGAATCAGTGCTGCAGTTATGTTTTTTCTCAACATAGGCTAAATTTTTGCACCTGGAGAAGTTTTGTGCTTGAAAACTGACAGGCAGAGTGCTTTGTGCAGCCAGATGTGGCAGCATAGGGGGAGGCAAAAATGCCAGGTCTCCTCAGATGTTGTTGGTGGGACCAGGCCGTCCCGCTAGACGTCAGCTCCCAAACACAGAGCGGTCTATGGGTGTGGAACCATCCTTCTAAAACAAAAACAGATCGATACACAGAACTTTAAAAACAAGGAAGGATGAGATGGGGGAGGGTTTAAAGCTGTGAAGCTATGTTTGCAACATGGTGGCCATTTTGGAGACACCATCTTGGATGGAAGGGTGTCGTAGGACATATCAAACAGACAGATAATTACACGAGAGCATAGCTGCATTCATTCTTGGGTTATGTTACATTTTGTACAGAACAAAACAAATTGTCAGGTGTTCACATCGTCAGCAAAACATTACACTTAAACTACACAAAAAAGGAAGTGCTGTTACCAGATAGGCCGTGAGTGACAGCAGTTGTATGTAAGTAACTGGAAATTTGAGTTACATTTTAGTAACATTGGCTGTAAGATATTATGTATTTATTCGTAAATTTACTTTGCCTCCAATTGTCACTTTACAATGCAGCATGATGTTCCATAGTGAGTACTAACAACAGCCCTAAAAGAGAACGTGGGCTTTAGATCTTTAAAGCGTTTGTTATATCTACAAGACCGCTTAGAAGTGGAAACAGTAATTGAACGTACCGAAGTAGCCGTGGACTGTAGACTCAAAATATATTCCAATGCCTCAACATCTGGCTGTTGCGATTGAGACTTACCCATATCTCTTTACAGTTTCTGTTCTTTCTATCCTCTTGCTATCTTTCAATTAGATGTCCTCAGTATACCTACACAGTTTGTGTATTACAGATTAAGTACTAATAGTCTGCAAGAACAGCTAACAAAAACTATCATTCTCCGAATTATTATAATACTATCATATTGTGAAGGAATGCGATGATTGTATATCATTTGATTCTTCTAATTGTGATTGTTATTTGGGTTATTAAGAACTGTAGAGGCCATGGTAGTATCCAGATGGTGAACCGTAAAATGCATGCACCCAATAAATAAATAAATATTGTCAGCAGTCGCCTTAACTATTAGGCTACTTGAGTACGGCTTCAACCATGATTGAAACGTTCACTATCACTAATGATTCAATGTATGATTTCAGAGTACTACTATTATGTTTTGCCCACTCGTCTAACAAGGGAACCTCCCCATCGCACTCCCCTCAGATTTAGTTATAAGTTGGCACAGTGGATAGGCCTTGAAAAACTGAACACAGATCAATCGAGAAAATAGGAAGAAGTTGTGTGGAACTATGAAAAAAAAGCAAAATGTACAAACTGAGTAGTCCATGCGCAAGATAGGCAACATTAAGGAAAGTGGGAGCTCAGGAGCGCCGTGGTCCCGTGGTTAGCGTGAGCAGCTGTGGCATGAGAGGTCCTTGGTTTAGTCTACCCTCGAGTGAAAAGTTTACTGTCTTTATTTTCGCAAAGTTACGATCTGTCCGTTCGTTCATTGGCGTCTCTGTTCACTGTAATAAGTTTAGTGTCTGTGTCTTGCCACCGCACCGCAAAACCGTGCGATTAGTAGACGAAAGGACGTGCCTTTCCAATGGGAACCGAAAACATTCGATCGCAAGGTCACAGGTCAACCGATTCCTCCACAGGCAAACACGTCTGATATATTCTATACGACACTGGTAACGGCATGTGCGTCACATGACAGGAATATGTTGTCGAGCCACCTAACTTGTACACTTGGCGAATGGGTAAAGAGATTCTTCTACCTTGCCCGATTTAGGTTTTCTTGTGGATGTGATAATCACTCCCAAAAAAGTGATGAAAACATGAGTTTGTCACATAAACTGCAACAAATGAATACAACAGTTTCACAGTCGCACAGTTTTCCCAGTGCTCTGTCAAAACATATGTTTTTAACGTTTTCAAATTTTTTCGTGTGTTGTTGTTGTTGTGGTCTTCAGTCCTGAGACTGGTTTGATGCAGCTGTCCATGCTACTCTATCGTGTGCAAGCTTCTTCATCTCCCAGTACTTACTGCAACCAACATCCTTCTGAATCTGCTTAGTGTATTTATCTCTTGGTCTCCCTCCACGATTTTTACCCTCCACGCTGCCCTCCAATACTAAATTGGTGATCCGTTGATGCCTGAGAACATGTCCTACCAACCGATCCTTAATCATACAGTAAAGCTGCATGCCCTCGGGAAAAATTACGGCTGCAGTTTCCCCTTGCTTTCAGCCGTTCGCAGTACCAGCACAGCAAGGCCGTTTTGGTTATTGTTACAAGGCCAAATCAGTCAATCATCCAGACCGTTCCCCTTGCAACTACTGAAAAGGCTGCTGCCCCTCTTGAGGAACCACACGTTTGTCTGGCCTCTCAACAGATACACCTCCGTTGTGGTTGCACCTACGGTACGGCTATCTGTATCGCTGAGGCACGCAAGCCTCCGCACCAACGGCAAGGTCCATGGTGTAGACCGTCAAATCCTGCATATGTCCAAGCAAATCTGAACATGTCCTGGAATTTTGGAGACCCAAGTTGATTATGTGTGAGTGCCTGAACTTTGATAATTGACACACGATCACATAAACAATACTGCTCTTTGTACCTGTGCAGCTTCGCAAAATAATTGTCTGAAAATAAAAAAATTAAACTTTTCACTCGAGGGAAGACTTGCACCAAGGACTTCTCGTTTCGCAGCTGCTCACGCTAACCACGGGACCACGGTGCTCCTGAGCTCATGTTGTCCTTGATGTTGCCTATCTTGTGCATGGACTACTCAGTTTGTATATTCTGCTTATTTTTTTCATAGTTCCACACAACTTCTTCCTGTTTTCTCGATTGATCTGTGTTTAGTTTTTCAAGGCCTATCCACTGTGCCAACTTATAGCTAAATCTGAGGGGGGTGCGATGGGGAGGTTCCCTTGTAAGGTAGCGACGCTAGGAAGCTGTTTTCTCGGATCGCTAGACAATAATTCAAGCAAATCGTATTAATGTAGTTTATTAGAGGAAAGTGAATTAGCAGTAGTTCGCTTGGCGTATTCAAAAGGTGTGTCTCAAGCAAATTGCGACATGCAAATAATCAACGTCCTTCGGTGTATACAATTTCATTGCAAGCAAAACAACGCAGTTCGTAAGTCACTGCTGTAGCGTTTGTATGACGGCTCGTCTTCCATTCCGCCCGCGGCGCTTATATTCTCTGCGTGTAGAGGCCGCTCCTGTCTCGGTGGCGTCCTAGGGAGGGGATCGTCAGCGAAGTAGTGGCTGAAGTCGCGTCGCAGCCTTCTCTGCTCTTCCGTCCTCGATCGTCGTGGCGACGCCGGAACAAAACTACAGTCAGACGCTCGCCCAAGGGGTGTGTGGGAATAGCATCACGCAGTCGGTGGTTAAACGGAGCTTACCCTGCCATTAAGGACGTACACTGCCGCACCAAAACAGTGAGCCACCCAAACGACATGGTCCCATGTTTGTATAACTCCGTACACGTACAAAACACTGGCTGATATAGTATGTAGTTAAAGTTGCAAATGTCTGTAACAGAACAGCCGCGAAAATGTAAGAGTGTTGCTCATGTTTAGTGTGGTCACTTGGTCAGGTAGGGTTTATAAGGAGCGCTCGCAGTGTCAGATGTTGAGTGATCACTCTGAAGGACACCGGCATCTGACCGAGTTTAAAAGGGTCTGTAATTAATCAGGTGTGTGAGGCATTCGGACATGATAGCGGCCCTGCGTTCGTCTGTATGGAAAGATGTGGGCAGCCATACTTGCCGTAAAGGTGTCTGTCGACAATGTGTGACCACCACTAGAGAAGATCGCCATGCTCTGCGCTAAGCACATCGTAATCCCTACACACCGGGGCTTGAAATCTGAGAACAGACGCCGGGTTCCCTGCAACATTCTGTCGTTCGCTGGAGACTAACAGCAGTCGGCCTAGGGAACTGCCGCCCCGTGGACAGGCTGCCATTAACAGCACAAAACAGACGGCTGCGTTTCGAGTGGTGCCGCGACCGGGAAGCGTGGACTGCTGACGGAGATGTGGCACTGTGTTGAGCGGTGAATTGCGGTTCTGCACTATCCCAGATAACCGCCATCGGCGAGTATGGCGGCGGCCTTAGGAGAGATCCCATTCTGCCAGTGTTTTGGAGACGGACGGCTGTTTTAGTCCCGGCGACATAGTGCGGTGATCCATTGGGTGTGACTTCAGGTCACGGCTAGTACCGACTGAGGGAAATGTGACAGCTCAACGTTACATTACGGACATCCAGTGTCCACATTTGTTACCTCTCAAGTGGCAAGATTGTAGTGATTTTTCAACGGGATAGCGTTCGCCCACACGTGGTACGTGGTTCTATGAAGTGTGTGGGTGATGATGAGGCGCTTTTACGGCCATCGAGATGCCCAGATCAGTCCACGACAGGACGTGTGTAGAACCGCTTCTGACATCACCTCCATCTCAGCGTTAGTGACCAGGATATCAAGCACCTTGTTACTGCAGTTGTGAGCCAGTTTGCCTCAGGAGAGCATACAATGGCTTTATGAAACCCCTGCCAACCGAACTAGCGAATGCCTCCGGGGGCACGGGGGGATGCGAAATCATACTGATAAGTAGGCCCGTTCTCCAAATTTCTCTTGGTTTTGTAATCACTCAAATAACATCACATACCTTCTCAATCCATGTAGTTTCATTTCGTTTCTCTTACTCTTTTGAGTCTTCTCTTTTTCTGACAGGCAACGCATCGAAAGCAAATTAAATTCTCTGAAGTGAAAGGCATGGAGGAAACGTTAGTGACAATGAAAATTGGAGTTGCCTCTGGACACATACTCGGACAGCCCTTTGGTTAAGGCGACTGTTGCTGGTAAGCAGGAGGTATCGGTCTGACCCCCTGACAAGTACAAAGTTTCAACTGTCACTCTGCATTCATTAGACTGCAATTAAGTCTTATCTTAGCGGTTTACGCTGATCGTTGAATGCTCTTTGTTTTTAACCCCATCGATTTACAGATTTCATTTCAGTTCATTTAGTCACGTAATTACGTATGGCACTGTCACTTTGGCGTCATTATCGGCAGTCCTTCTCCTCAATAACTACGTTAGTCGACATTCTTTATAACGCTTCAGTGACACACTCACCACCAGCTTAGGCTAACTCACTGTCGCTGAACCGAGGCATACGGTCTCTTATGCGGAAATGAATAAAGTGCTGCTCCTAAACCACTGCATTCTTGACTAAAACTAGGTGTATTTGGCTAAAGACGTCTCTTTATGAGCTCTGTTAAAACAAATTGGCACAAATAAAGTACCGGAAGAAAAAAGGAAGATTAAAGGTGCAATATGTGACGAGGTCGTCACTGACAGAGCTCGAGGTCGGATTACGGAATGATGGGGAAGGAAATCGGCTCTTCCCTTTAAAATAGAAAGTGATTTAGGGAAATAACGGAAGATCTAAATCTAAATAGCCAGACAGAGGTCCGAACCACTTCCCGCCCGAGTACAAATCCGCTGCTGTTCGGCATTCAGTATACAGTAAAAAAGTCCTACCTCTGTGATGGAGCTGTCACATAAGTCTGTTCACGTTGTAGCAAATGCTCCAATTCGTTTCAGTATTATAAATCAGTTATGGACAGATGACATGTTGCTTGATAGGAATGTGTGTGTAACAACTGCAGTTTCACATTAGTGTGCGACTAACAGCGCAGCTGTACAATATGTTCTGTGGAACACACACACACACACACACACACACACACACACACACACACACACACACATACACACACACGCACACACACAGAGTGAGAGAGAGAGAAATACTTTGCAGAGTCACCACTGTGGAGTCTCTGCCCAGCGCCTCATTCTCCAGATGTTGCGTACCCTGGCAACTGGCAAGGGTGGGGTCAACACCATGATAGGCCCCCGTTTCTGCTTTTGAGTCTCCGTACAACAATTTATACGCTCGGAAATCTGTAGCTACCGCTTGCAAAGGTATTATTTGCCATGTTTGCTTCATACCATGCATAATGAACATTTCAGTCGCTAAATTGATATGCAAATCAAAGCTCAATGCTGTACGCGCACCCCCAGTCTCGCCCTACAGATAGACTCGGTGGAATGGCGCTGCTGGCTGGGTCGCCACGTGCTCCACTGCCCCACAGCCACCTTCCTCCGTGCGCGACACTACACAGTGTGTCCCAGTTCCGTTAGGACTGTGGCTCCGAAAAATAAAAGTCATGGATTATGTTCATAAAATCGCGGCATTTATGGAAAATAATCTCTCCCTGAATCAAGACACCGATGAAATCGTTTCAAAACTACTTTGAAACTGTCTCTGTAGTCTTTTTCTGGAATTATTTAATTTTATTGGCCGCCTTAATTGCGTCGTAACGGTGTCCTTTCATTGCCAATACCAATTTGGGGAGCAACCAGAAGTAGGCTGGGGCCAAATCCGGCGAATATGGCGGGTGATCCGGAATGTGATCCCTTTTCTGGCCAAAACTTCGTGGCTTCTTGGGCTGCGAAGTTGTCGTGGTGGAGCGACCAGGAACCTGCCTCTCAGTATTCGGGTCGAATTCGACGAATTCTTTCCGACAAACGCTGGAGGACTCAAAAAACTTGTGTTGCCTCCCTGCTCCATCGCCATTTTCCAAGTGCCAGACACATACTACACTGAACCACCAAAGAAACTGTTATAGGCATGCATATTCAAATACTGATATGTAAACAGGCAGAATATGGCACTGTGGTCTCCAACGCCTATATAAAACAACAAATGTCTGGCACAGTTGTTAGATCGGCTACTGCTGCTACAATGGCAGGTTATCAAGAGTTAAGTGAGTTTGAACGTGGTGTTATAGTCGGCGCATGGACGATGGGACACAACATCTCCGAAGTAACGATAAAGTGAGGATTTTCCCGCACGACCATTTCGCGAGTGTACTGTGAATATCAGGAATATGGTAAAACATAAAATCTTCGACATCGCTGCGGCTGGGAAAAGATCCTGCAAGAACGGGACCAACGACGACTGAAGAGAATCGTTCAACGTGACAGAAGTGTAACCCTGCAGATTTCAGTGCTGGATCATCAACAGGTGTCAGCTTGCGAACCATTCAACGAACTATCATACCATCATCGATATGGGCTTTCGGAGCCGAAGGCCAACTGGTGTACCCTTGATGATGACTGCACAACACAAAGCGTTACGCCTCGCCTTGACCAGTCAACACCGACATTGGACTGTTGGTGACTGGAAACATGTTGCCTGGTAGGACGAGTCTCGTTTCAAATTGTATCGAGCGGATGGACGTGTACGGGTTTCGAGACAACCTCATGAACCCATGGACCCTGCATGTCAGCAGGGGACTCTTCAAGCTGGTGCAGGCTCTGTAATGGTGTGGGGCATGGGCAGGTGCAATGATATTGGACCCCTGATATGTCTAGATACGACACAGGTGACACGCACGTAAGCATCCTGTCAGATCACCCGCATCCACTCACGTCCATTGCGGATTCCGAGGGACATGAGCAATTCCAGTAGGACAATGCGACACCCCACACGTCCAGAATTGCTACAGAGTGGCTCCAGGATCACTCTTCTGAGTTTAAACACTTCCGCTGGGCACCTAACACCCCAGGCAGAACATTATCTAGCATATCTGGGATGCCTTCCAATGTGCTGTTGAGAAGAGATGTCCACCACGCGCTAGCTCTCTTGGGGATTTATGGGCAGCCCTGCAGGATTCATAGTGTCAGTTCCCTCCAGCACTACTTCAGACATTGGTCGAGTCCATGGCATGTCGTGTTGCGGTAGTTCTGCGTGCTCGCGGGGGCCATACACGATATTAGGTAGGTGTACCAGTTTGTCTCTTCAGTGTATTACATTCCCAGCCAGGACGCCTGCTGAGGCCTTCTGTATGGCTGTTATCGAAGCTTCAAGGAGCGCAATGCCGCAACTCACCAAGAGATAGCATTACATGTGATTCTTCAATTTCTCCAGGCGTGTTTCATGACGACATAAATCTCGGGTGAACTGCCTGGTATGAGTGTGCATACTACACAATATTTCGGCAATCGACCACGTTGCCATCATCAGGTGCGCTGATGTACTGACCGGCGGTGGGCCGGCGCCAGGTATACGTAGGACAATCCCCCTCCCACTCCTCCCTCAGGCGCTTCCTATGAGTCGGTGCGGTCCAGGTACAGCGTCTGTTCTCCCGCCGTCTGGGCGCTGCGTCCTAGGTCTTCTCCTTCAGCAGGGTCTGCCGGCACCGCTCTCGTTATTCTTCCCTCCTCCCCCGAAGTCGGTACACTCTGGGAAGTATCCTTTTTCTTCTTAATCTGGGTGATCGCGGGTTCCCACGCCTTGCTAAGGATGTAACCGCTGTCACGATTTAGTTATGGCTCCCTTACTCTAATCTCTATGGCTTCTTTCCGTTACAAGAATCCTTGGAACTCATCAGCCAGAAATTTGACGAAGAGACCACCAACCTTTTCAGACATGTTCTGACATGAGGTTACTTCCTATTTGACGGTAAATACTACGAGCAAACGGAAGGAGTAGCCACGGGGAGTCCTCACTCACCTGTTGTCGCAAATACGTACATAGAACATTTCAAGGAGGAAGCTCTTGAATCAGCACATCTAAAACGCATCTGTTTCTTTAGATATGCGGATGATACCTTCGTTATCTGGCCACATGGAAGAGATAAACTGGCAGACTTCCTCACACATCTCAACTCCAGACACGAGAATATTAAGTTCACCATGGAGATCGGAAAGGATGGGATGCTCCCTTTCCCAGATGTTTTGATTAGAAGACGAGCTGACGGCACTTTGGGTCGCAGTGTGTATAGGAAGAAGACGCACACCGATTTGTACCTACATGCTGATAGCTGCCACCACCCGGCACAAAACAATGGCGTGCTCAAAACTCTTGTACGCAGAGCTCACACCATCTCCGACAGGGACAGTCTCTAGCAAGAATTGGACCATCTGAAGACCGTGTTTCGGAGGAACAGTTACAAGGAGGGGCAAACTGGGAAGGCTCTGCATCCCACACCAGCAGCACCGGCGGAAACTGAGGCTGAACGTCAAGAGGAGGCGGACTTGGATATTATTCAGTTTTGTGGGGCCTTATCCGGAAACATTGTACGCATTTTACGTAAACACCAAGTGAAAACCATCTTCCGTCCTCCAAGCAAAACCAAGAGCTTTCTCGGTAGTGTCAGGGACAACCTCGGTCTACGTAAATCAGGGGTTTATCAGTTACCTTGCCAATGCGGGAGCGTACACGTAGGTCAGACCATTCGTACCGTTTAGGACCAATGCCGAGAACACCAACGGCACACTAGACTGCAACAGCCCAGTAAGTCGGCAATCGCCGAGCATTGCCTGTCGGAACTCCACAGCATGGATTATGACCAAACCAAAGTCCTGACACAGACTTCCAAATACTGGGACCGTGTCATCAAAGAAGCCATAGAGATCAGAATAAGGGAGCCACAACTAAATCGTAACGGCGGTTACATCCTTAGCAAGGCGTGGGAACCCGCGATCACCCGGATTATGAAGAGAAAGGATATTTCCCAGAGTGTACCGACTTCGGGGGAGGAGGGAAGAATAACGAGAGCGGTGCCGGCAGACCCTGCTGAAGGAGAAGACCTAGGACGTAGCGCCCAGTCGGTGGGACAACGGACGCTGGACCTGGACCGCACCGACTCATAGGAAGCGCCTGAGGCAGGAGCGGGAGGGGGATTGTCCTACGTATACCTGGCGCCGGCCCACCGCCGGTCAGTACATCAGCGCACCTGATGATGGCAACGTGATCGATCGCCGAAATATTGTGTCCAATGCACACTCATACCAGGCTGTTCACCTGAGGTTTATTTTGTGATAGCCTTACAGTTTGGAATTTGACTGTAACATTCCTAACGGAACTGGGACACAGTGTGTATGAAAGGGCGGCTGGTGCCGGCAGGCGCTGGACCCGACGCCGGCGCCGGCGCTGCGCTCGCAGGAGGCCGGGGGCGACGCGACGCTGGTGTCGGCGCCGCTGCTGGACGTGGAGGCGGCGCTCCAGGTGGACGTGCTGCACACGACGGCGCTGGCCGCCGGCGTCCGCGGCGTCGGCGACCCGCGGCCCGCCGGCCACGTCGACATCTACGTCAGCTGCGGCCTGCCCGTGCAGCCGTTCTGCCACCGCAGCTCAGGTGCGGCCTCCAGGGGCAGTGGTGCGACGAGAACCATCTAAACCGTCTAATGTGCACATCTTAAGAGCTATCGGCTATTAGAAGGAGGTAGTATGGAGCAAAACGAGAAAAATATGTCCAGTTAACATGGACTCTATAGTGCTTACTTCAGGAGCTATAAGTACTTGTACAGTAGAAGAGCTGTGTTTCACAATAGTGAAGATAAACAAGTCCCTATGGCTCTAATGGTATGCATCCTACAGCCCATGTTTGTTACACTTTTTTACTCCGGATGATAGTTCCGTTGTGGCTCTGAATGTTGACCATTCCTTCTGAGTCACCCAGTATAAGCTGTTCAGCTATTCGTGCCGTAAGTGACACACACATACTACGACGGTGCCGAGACAAAGAAGTGAAGCACACAGACTGGCAAGAGGAAACGAAATGAAACGTCACAGGCTGAAAGTGTGTGTTGTGTATTTCAGTGGTTGTAAAATCAGTACAAATTTATAAAGGACTTGGCATTACGAGCCAAATTATGAATACAATGTCGCATGCCTCTAGCATCAACACAGCCAGTGATTCGGTTGGGAAAGGTGTCACGAAGCAGTTGTGTCCTCTCCTGAGACGAGCTGGCCCACACCTGTAGAAACTGGTCCTCGATGTCTGGGACACTCGTACTGGGACGGAGTTGGGGACTGACCAACCCCACACACGTTCTTTCGGAAACAGATCTGAAGATCTTTCTGGCCACAGAATTTCTTCAACATTATGCAGGCAACTCATAGAGACAAGTGTTGCATGTGGACGAACGATACACTGTTGAAGAATGACACGACGGCACTATCACACCAGCCATAGGAGGTCCGTGACGTACGACTGTGCTGTCTGAATTGCCTCAATCTCTATCAGCTACTACGTGAAGTCATAGCCGGTGGGTCCTCCTCCCCCCATCACACCAGGGATATCACCACTGTGCCTCTCCAAAACATTAGAAAAATCGAACTTCTTCCATCGTCGCCACCGTACTCTCTAACGATGGCCATTCGAGGAAGTCCAGAACCCCGACTTATCGCTAAACGCAATTCGTCAGCAATCTACGCTTCCCAGTCAGAGGACCGTGTCAGCCAGAGTGATTTGTGTTGTGGTGTTAGTGGCAGCTTGTGTGTGGGACTGGAACTCCGTAGTCCGACTATTGCTATTCTGTGACCAATAGTGTGGGATGACAGGACTTTGTAGTGTGTGCATTATTTCTCTTGGATGGCAGCTGCAGATGTGAAGAGATTACGTGTTTGGTGCACAATACGGCGATCCTCCTCGGTCGTCGTCAGGCATCTTCGACAGGAACCTTGGCGACGAATACGACAGTCCTCACGTCCCAGCCAGTCCAACATTGGGTCACTCTTGCGTCCCAATTCCTCACGAATCTAGATATCGTACTATTCGACCAGCCAGCCAAATGGAAACCCACAATGAGGCCTCCTTTAATCTCTTTTCAGCTGCTCATAACCTGTCTCAAACGAGTACGGGGCATTCCGTGTCTTTGAACTGTGACCACTCGATATCTGACGCTGTTAACACCCCTTCTATAACCTACGACGCTGGGTAGAACACTAAATTCGAGAAAAAATTAATGCACTCTGGTGGCCATTCTACCTGTCACAAGGAATAGCAACTGTGATCTATTACATAACGGCCGATGGCGAGTATGTGTACGAAATTACATTGATTTCCTGCCTCGTCAGTGGGTATTACACTTTATTTCTCAGGCACTGTAGTTCGTTGAGCAACCAGGTGTTGAAAACATACTGAGTTGAAATGGTTCAAATGGCTCTGAGCACTATCTGACTTAACATCTCAGGCCATAAGTCCCCTAGAATTAGAACTACTTAAATATAACCAACCTAAGGACATCACACACATCTGTGCCCGAGGCAGGATTCGAACCTGCGACCGTAGCAGTCGCGCGGTTCCCGACTGCAGCGCCTAGAACCGCTCGGGCAGCGCGGCCGGCTACATACTGAGTGAATACTTGTCATGTGTAAGTACAATGATCAGCCAAAACATTATGACCATCTACCTAATACCAGGTATGTCCACCTACGGCTCAGGTAAATGAGGAGATGGGTGATGGGATGGAGGCAATGAGGCCATGGTAGGTTGCTGGAGTGCTCTGGCACCACATCTGCACACATAAGCCACCTAATTCACGCAAACTCGGGCCAGAGGTGCGATGAGCTCGGACGCCACGTTCAGTCGCATCCCAGATGCGTTCGATCGGTTTCAGATCTGGCGAACTGGGCGGCCAGCACATCAATTGGAATTCGCCACTGGGTTCCTCGAACCACTCCATCACACTCGTGACCGTGTGACATGCCGCAGTATCTTGCTGAAAAATGCCACACCTGTTGGTGAATGTGATCGTGATGAACGTGTTTACGTGGCCTGCAGTCAGCATACGATATTCCCTAGCCATCATGGTGCCTTTCACAAGCTCCACTGGATCCATGGATGCCCACGTGAATGTTCCCCAAAGCATAACGGAGCCGAAGCCAGCTTATATTCGTCCTGCAGCGTAGGTGTCAAGGAGCTGTTCTGCTGGCAGATGACGGATTCGCTCCCTGTCATCGGCATGATCAAGAAGGTATCGGATTCATCAGACCATTCAACACTCTAACACTGCCTCAATGTCCAGTGCCGATGGTCATGTGCCCATTTACGTCGTAGTTGACGATGTCTTGGTGTTAACATTGGCACATGCATGGGTCGTCTGCTGCAGAAGGCCATCGTTAGGAGTCTTCGGTCACTGTGTGCTCAGATGAACTTGATTCTGCCCAACATCGAAGTCTGATGTTAGTTCCACTACATTTCACCGCCTGTTCTGTTTTACCAGTCTGTCCAGCGTACGATGTGTGACATCTGTAATGAGGAGTGGTCACCCAACCCCAAGACGTCTGCACCGGGTTTCATCTTGGCTTTGTCACAAGTTGAAGGCACTCACCGCAGCACTCCTCGAGCACCTGACAAGTTGTGCAGTTTCTGAAATGCTCTGCCCTCAGACAGACCCCGCGCTCTCCCCATTCTACACATGGACAGCTCGCTCACTGGCGCAATGTGCACTGCGCATGTGTCTGACTGGCAGTCATTCCTCACCAGGGGGCGCTGCTGTCGCCTGGACGGACTTATAATGGCAGTAGATCGGAGGTCATAATATTATGGCTTATTAATATATGAGCACGCAGGAGGAGCTAAACGAAGAGTACCTTCTCCAAATGTCAGCATGGGTTTCGAAAAAGACGGTCGTGTGAAACCCAGCTCGCGCTATTCGTCCACGAGACTCAGAGGGCCATAGACACGGGTTCACAGGTAGATGCCGTGTTTCTTGACTTCCGCAAGGCGTTCGATACAGTTCCCCACAGTCGTTTAATGAACAAAGTAAGAGCATATGGACTATCAGACCAATTGTGTGATTGGATTGAAGAGTTCCTAGATAACAGGACGCAGCATGTCATTCTCAATGGACAGAAGTCTTCCGAAGTAAGAGTGATTTCAGGTGTGCCGCAGGGGAGTGTCGTAGGACCGTTGCTATTCACAATATACGTAAATGACCTTGTGGATGACATCGGAAGTTCACTGAGGCTTTTTGCGGATGATGCTGTGGTGTATCGAGAGGTTGTAACAATGGAAAATTGTACTGAAATGCAGGAGGATCTGCAGCGAATTGACACATGGTGCAGGGAATGGCAATTTAATCTCAATGTAGACAAGTGTAATGTGCTGAGAATACACAGAAAGAAAGATCCTTTATCATTTAGCTACACAATAGCAGGTCAGCAACTGGAAGCAGTTAATACTATAAATTATCTGGGAGTACGCATTAGGAGTGATTTAAAATGGAATGATCATATAATGTTGATCGTTGGTAAAGCAGATGCCAGACCGAGATTCATTGGAAGAATCCTAAGGAAATGCAATCCGAAAACAAAGGAAGTAGGTTACAGTACGCTTGTTCGCCCACTGCTTGAATACTGCTCAGCAGTGTGGGATCCGTACCAGATAGGGTTGATAGAAGATATAGAGAAGATCCAACGGAGAGCAGCGCGCTTCGTTACAGGATCATTTAGTAATCGCGAAAGCGTTACAGAGATGATAGATAAACTCCAGTGGAAGACTCTGCAAGAGAGACGCTCAGTAGCTCGGTACGGGCTTTTGTTGAAGTTTCGAGAACATACCTTCACCAAAGAGTCAAGCAGTATATTGCTCCCTCCTACGTATATCTCGCGAAGAGACCATGAGGATAAAATCAGAGAGATTAGAGCCCACACAGAGGCATACCGACAATCCTTCTTTCCACGAACAATACGAGAATGGAATAGAAGGGAGAACTGATAGAGGTACTCAAGGTACCCTCCGCCACACACCGTCAGGTGGCTTGTGGAGTATGGATGTAGATGTAGATGTTGTTACACCAAAGTTGCTTTGAGGGCCATAAAGCAATGAAGTCCTGATGTTACCATTAAGCCACAGTTTGCTATAAACAAGTCGGCTATTGTCGTGAGCGACTACTTGTCTGGATCCTGCAAGTTGCTTCCTCGGCTCAGGTAGACAATGTAAATTTTTGGAAATTTGTGGTAAGGAGTATGCGACCAAACTGCTGAGGTCATCAGTCCTTAGGCTTACACACTACTTAATGTAACTTAAACTAACTTACACTAAGGACACCACAAACACCCATGGCCGTGGAAGGACTTGAACCTCCGACGAGGGGAGCCACGCGATCCGTGACAAGACGCCTCAGACCGCACAGCTACCCCTTGTGGCTAGCCAGTATACCTATTGTTTTTGCAAAGAAATCTTCTGACCTTAGTGGTGGAGGTACCTCTACATATCAGGGGCTGAAGATGTTTCCAACATGGTGTGGACCCGGTGCAGTTCGCAGAACGAAAATGTGCGGCATAAATCCGTGTTCTCGGCAACTGTGGACTGCCTGGGGAAGACCTCTACTTTGGCCTGCAAGATCCCCGAATCTCACCCGTTACACTTTTGTTTCAGAGGCTACACGAAAACCGAAATATACTGTACGTCGCTAGATTCAGAATATGTATTAGTTGCAACAATTGTTGCACTATGACTGCTGAATTATTGCGGACCACCTCCATTCCTTTATGCCTGATGTCTTCCCTGGTGGAGAGGGCATCCTCCTGCAGGACAACTGTCCACACCACAAGGCCAAAACCGTGCTACAATGGACTCAGGTGCCTGATTATGAACTCATGTTGATGTCTTGCCTACCATTTTCACCTGATCTGACGTCGATGGGACACATCTGTGATGCTAAGCGGGCCAGCTTCAAGGCCACAAACCACGGGCCCATAGTTAATGGGAACTTCTTGACCTATGTGTAGGTGTGTAGTGACACATATGGGAGGGGGACGAAGAAAATGGAAGTACTGCGAGACATGCAAGCTTGAACGTGAATGTCGATGCTAGCCGAGCCTGCAGGTTGCACTGTTGCATTTGACCAAAAACGGCATCTGTGCGATGTCCTCAATACTTTGTAAGGTTCAGTCGTGGTCAGAACACTACTCTGTGTAGTTTTGAGTGCATTCTGTCGGATCTAAGTGAACTCGAAAGTGGGCAAATCATTGGCCCTCATATAGTGGGTTCTTCTGTAACCAAAGGAGCTGAAGTGTTTGATGTTTGAAGAGGCAACGTTAAGATGATTTATAGCCCATACAAGTAAAGTGGAAAGGCATCATCCAGTAAGGCATAACGCGGTCGAAAGTGTGTCTCAAGTAATCGTGACGGACGGTCGTTGAAGAGGATTGTGACGAACAGTAGGAGGACGGCAGCTGGAAAAGCCACTACATAACAGAATATCTGACTCGTGAACGCCGTCGCACCAAAACAACTCTAATGGAAGTTCATAAGCAGCGAATTGCGGGGTGAGCTGAAACTGCAAAGCTACTCATCATTGATGCAAATGCCTGTATAAAAGTGGTGCTGAACTCATAAAACCTGGGTTAAGAAGCAACAGAGGAAAGCTATGTGGTCGGATGTGTCTTGTTCCACATGGTTTCCAACTTCACGCCGAGTTTACATCCGGAGAGTGTCGGTGATGATTTGGGCAGCGTTATCGTGGTGTTCCACTGACTCCACGACTACTCTGCAAGGTCACACTACTGCCAAGGGTCTGGTTACTATTTTAGCTGATCAGGTCTATTGCAAGCTACAATTTTTGTTCCTCAATGGCGACGGTGCGTTACAAGAAGATAGGGAGCCCGTTTAAACAGTACACATCATCCAGGACTAGTTTTGTCAGCAGGAAGATGAAATGTCGCAACTCTGCTGGTGATGATTTACCAGATCCCGATATTACTGGGCCTTTCTGGTCTCCTTTGGAGATAAGGCTGTGTGATTGTTATCTACCTCAATCATCGTTACCGGAACTTTCCACTATTTTACGGGAAGAATGGTGTAAGATCCCCTCGAAACCCACACAGGACATGCATTTATCCATTCCGAGACGACTGGAAGCTGTTTCGAATGCTAACGGTTTTCCTACGAAGGTAATGTGTTTCGTTTTTGGTGTATCCGTATTTTTGTCCTACTCATGTGCCTCCAGAATCGAGTAAGGGCTTGAACAATCCATGGTTCACAGAATCACTGCTGTATTGCGTTTCAAATATGGACCAACATGCTGTTTAGCAGTTCCTTTATTTTCGTATCAGAAACATACATATTATATACACAGTCATGACTCTATTACTTTCTTCCAAACCTTGGCCACTTCCAATGCATATTCTGCTAGTTGATGGCCTTCATCTTCTGTGTAGGGGGCTGGACGTAGTCACCATTGAAGCATGTGATGAACAACCTTTTTAGTTATACTGAATATCATCTTGTTCAGTGTAGCCTCACCTTGCCAAATTAACCTTTGATCTGCCAACTCCAGATCTCAGTGTGTTCAGGGACTTCCAAGTCGTCCATTTCTCACCGTAGCAATTACGTAGGGTTTCTGAAACTCTGTTCCATCCAGAGGGAGGGTAGGTCGTAGCCCTCCATAGTTGCAACCTAGGTTTTTCAGCCGTGATTCTGGGTTCCGTCGACGTTCTTAGGGAACTCCTCCTTGGCTTCAGTCGTTGCGGTTGTGGTTCATGCCCATAAAGAGAATTTGTTGTCTCCTGCTTCTTTCTTTCCTCATTCACGGCTGTTTCTCTTCGAACAGGAGGTGGTGCTACTCCAGTCGGGTTGTGGCAGTCGTGCCCTCCACAGGATTCTTCCATCGGACTTGGTTTGGCGGGACTGCACACCTGCCTGACAGATTGCCTCCACGACCCACTTCATGGAGCCTGGAGTTGACAATCCTCATGCTCTGTTTATATTATACAAGAATTTTATAATGGGGAATAATTGGTAACACGTCACGCATTAACTCTTGGGTTGATTCCCTTTGAGGTATTCTATTTTATTTAATCTTCCCTTATCCAGACACACATGTCCTTCAGTAAGGACTCTCGCTTTTTCCAACCAGTTACACACCTTTCCCCTACATGATACAAGGATTATTACTAGAATATTAGATCAACTAATGTATTAATATCTTTACAATAACTACTGATAAAGCTACTAAGCTGTGGCCATCTTTCTGGATTTAATCACGTCAACTATCCTTAATCCTTCAATTTGGATCACTTGAAACTTTCACATAGTTACTCTGCTCACTCATTTTCACCCACAGCGTAGCATCCGGAACTTGCAAGTACAGTACCTTGTAGTGTCTTCTGATCCCTCCAGCTCGTTGACATCCACAGTTGTCAATTCTGAGTAACTATCACCAGCAAAATTCTCTGCATCAGTGTGGCTGCAGATGCTCTTGTCGACCTCTTGTGTACTCCATGACTTGTACCCAAGCCATGTACCAGGTGGTGAAGGACTCAGGTTAACTCTGAAGTAACATTCGCTGGGACCACTATTTGGGGTAAACACTGATTTAATACTCTTTCACTCTTGGCAATATATATATATTGGAAAAACAAATACTTCTTTATTTGTTTTTGGTCTGTGTTCTTAGGCGCGGTTTCGCACTTACAATCGCTCACGGTGCTGGGAGCGTCTTATATTCACGAGCTTGGCCCAACACAGCGCACTTAACAACTTTCTCTTTACCGTTGCCTCTGTATATACCATAGCGGAGTCGAAAGCCGTGGGTATAACTGGTTGCCATCGTCATTGCTGTACTGCACAATAACGCTCTTATCAGTGAAATACACTTTTCCTCGTTCTGCTACCCTTTTTGACATGTGTACGCCAGTACTCCACTCCACACTACGTCGTGTCGGCGCTGTCTTTTATAATAATTAGCAAAGTTAGTGCACTACTGCGTACTTAGGCCTCGCCCGCTCTCGTGCGAAACGTCCGCTGCCGTGAGCCACCTCGACTTGACTCGTGAGCATTGTTCTTTGTCCTGCCTACCGGCTACGCTGTTCCATCCGCGTAACCTAGAGGGGGGAGGAGGGGGGAGAAACTCCCCTTGTTATTCTTGTAAAATTAGTGGTTCATTTACTTATAGTCTATTTACTTTTATCTGTTCTTCTTCCATCAGTAGAGCTTAATTATTATTTTAACTCATTTGCTTGTTATCTATTTTCACTACACACTATTTACATTTTCAAAGGGGGAGTATTGTCCCCAGGTAAGGCTAGCAGTACCGTTTCTTTTTTAAGGCGGTAGGTGCCTCTCGCTGGCTGTCTCCATTTCCTGCTGCCCTCTCTCTATTTTATGTTGATACTACAACTTAGCGTCAGCTTTTTGCCGCTAGATGGCTCGCGCTGGCTGCCCCCAGCTATCGTATTGTAGCGTCACGAGGTGCTAAAATCGTTGGACTGCAGCAGATTTCAAGCGAAGTGTTACGATTGTGCAGGTGTCTTTGAGAGCAGTTGGTGTTTGGGTTCACCCGTGTACGGTACGGTACAGAGGAGTGCAGGGAGACGGTGGTGGCGTGTTGCGCAGACCCCGGCAAGTGCTCGCACGAGCTGGCGGCGGCGTACTTCGCGGAGGGCGTGTGGCCGGGCCCCGGGCTCCGCGCCGCGCCCTGCGGGGACGCCTGCCGCCGCAACATCTCGCTGCCCGAGCTGCCGCCGTCGGAGGCGGCGCGGCTCACCTCCTGCGCCGTGCCCGTCGGCGAGGACCTGCCCTTCACGTCAGTACACGCTAGCTACCTACCTACCTACCTCCCTGCCTATGCGGTACTTCTCACATCCTGCTGCTCTAGCGACACGCAGGCGGACTCGACGACTGGAGAGAAAGTTCTCAACGCCGCTCGTAGACCTACTAAAATTGCATAGACCAATCACTGGCGCCAGCGTAGCATTCCTATATTAGAGGCGCCATTTGGAAGACAATGTTGTTTTGCAGTTACGAGGGGAACACGGCAAGTGTCGTAAACTAGGTTCCCACAAACTTCGGTCAATGCAAGCGGGGTCTTTGTAAGCGAGCACGTGTCTCGGCTTATCCGTAGATATTCGACCTTTTCTGAGAAAAAAAAAATCCAAGTCTTCTAGGTCGTTTGTCTACCTTTTGGCGGATAAATACTTAATCAGAAGCGATGGCGCAGTGGCTATTGCTGTGCCGTCATACTTTTTCCTCTCCGTGTTCGAAACCCGATTATTACTTTTAGTTTTGTTTTTCACTTATCGACCCATGTCCGTAGAAAATTACTACACGGATGTTTTGCAAAGTATACAGCAATAAAGTTGCCATTATTCGTCTACTACTTGCATGCCTGGTGAATCAATTAAAAAATAAATGAATAAAAAAATTATTTGAAATCTTTTACGGTGAGATTCCTGTAGCGCATCTTGATTCACAATAAGTTGCAAGTACTAGTTTCTGGACACGCGATCTTTGATGCGCGGTTTGCTGCGAGATAATTGCCAACGTAAAATGTTGAGCAATGTTGATGACGTTTCTTTCCCGAATGAAGTCCATACAAGGAAACGTCACTGTGGCGAACCTGCCTTCGCGCAGTGCCCGCTTGTGTTCGGAATGTCTGTGTTTTGAATGTTTCTACGATCAGTATCATTCTTCTTTCTGAAGAACAAACATGAGAATAAAATACACTCCTGGAAATTGAAATAAGAACACCGTGAATTCATTGTCCCAGGAAGGGGAAACTTTATTGACACATTCCTGGGGTCAGATACATCACATGATCACACTGACAGAACCACAGGCACATAGACACAGGCAACAGAGCATGCACAATGTCGGCACTAGTACAGTGTATATCCACCTTTCGCAGCAATGCAGGCTGCTATTCTCCCATGGAGACGATCGTAGAGATGCTGGATGTAGTCCTGTGGAACGGCTTGCCATGCCATTTCCACCTGGCGCCTCAGTTGGACCAGTGTTCGTGCTGGACGTGCAGACCGCGTGAGACGACGCTTCATCCAGTCCCAAACATGCTCAATGGTGGACAGATCCGGAGATCTTGCTGGCCAGGGTAGTTGACTTACACCTTCTAGAGCACGTTGGGTGGCACGGGATACATGCGGACGTGCATTGTCCTGTTGGAACAGCAAGTTCCCTTGCCGGTCTAGGAATGGTAGCACGAAGGGTTCAATGACGGTTTGGATATACCGTGCACTATTCAGTGTCCCCTCGACGATCACCAGTGGTGTACAGCCAGTGTAGGAGATCGCTCCTCACACCATGATGCCGGGTATTGGCCCTGTGTGCCTCGGTGGTATGCAGTCCTGATTGTCGCGCTCACCTGCACGGCGCCAAACACGCATACGACCATCATTGGCACCAAAGCAGAAGCGACTCTCATCGCTGAAGACGACACGTCTCCATTCGTCCCTCCATTCACGCCTGTCGCGACACCACTGGAGGCGGGCTGCACGATGTTGGGGCGTGAGCGGAAGACGGCCTAACGGTGTGCGGGACCGTAGCCCAGCTTCATGGAGACGGTTGCGAATGGTCCTCGCCGATACCCCAGGAGCAACAGCGTCCCTAATTTGCTGGGAAGTGGCGGTGCGGTGCCCTACGGCACTGCGCAGGATCCTACGGTCTTGGCGTGCATCCGTGCGTCGCTGCGGTCCGGTCCCAAGTCGACGGGCACGTGCACCTTCCGCCGACCACTGGCGACAACATCGATGTACTGTGGAGACCTCACGCCCCACGTGTTGAGCAATTCGGCGGTACGTTTACCCGGCCTCCCGCATGCCCACTGTACGCCCTCGCTCAAAGTCCGTCAACTGCACATACGGTTCACTTCCACGCTGTCGCGGCATGCTACCAGTGTTAAAGACTGCGATGGAGCTCCGTATGCCACGGCAAACTGGCTGACACTGACGGCGGCGGTGCACAAATGCTGCGCAGCTAGCGCCATTCGACGGCCAACACCGCGGTTCCTGGTGTGTCCGCTGTGCCGTGCGTGTGATCATTGCTTGTACAGCCCTCTCGCAGTGTCCGGAGCAAGTATGGTGGATCTGACACACCGGTGTCAATGTGTTCTTTTTTCCATTTCCAGGAGTGTATAAGAATTAATATAAGAATTGGTACAAGAGAGACATGTAAGAACATGAGAATTTAGAAGGTTATAACCCCTGAAAATATCATACAGTCAGGTATTATATAATAAATGTATGACACTGTGAAACTCAGTTGTAATTTTACTATTAATATAACGTCCTGGTATTCACAAACTTGACAGGAAACATTCGTGCAATAACATTTACACAGACATGGGCATACTTTTTTTTAAAGAGAGAGACATATATATATATATATATATATATATATATATATATATACTAGCTGACCCGACAGACTTCGTCCTGTCAAAAAGATTTGTAATATGGCAGTTTTTTTGCCTACGTATTTAAAAAAATTCTCCTGAACAGAACCGTCACCCTGGTGATAGGGCGTTGTGAATAAAAAATAATTAAATAAAACATATATAAGGATTTAAAAGTAAGTAATCGCTTTATTGTTAATCATGTGAATCATAATTATTATTATTATCATTGTAGTGCTTTGTGGTATACGATGTTTTTTGTTTGATTACCTGGCGCATAGATAAACAAATCTGATGGTTTTCCAACACGGGAACAGGCAACATACAATTGACCATGTGAGAAACATGGGTTTTCTAGATTAATACCACAAACACTTAATGATTGACCCTGGGACTTGTTTATAGTCATAGCAAAAGCAAGCCGCACTAAAAACTGTAGTCGTTTAAACTCAAATGGCACATCAGTCGGAATCATTGGGATGCGCGGTATGAGAACATCTTCTCCTTTATACTTTCCTTTGAGTATAGTTGCTTCTATCACATTGTTTAGTAATTTTTTTATCGCTAACCGTGTACCGTTGCAAAGACGCGGTTGGTTGATATTTCGCAACATTATAACCACCGATCCAACCTTTAATTGAAGATTGTGAGGTGGCAATCCTGGCAAATCCAGCGAGTTTAAAAATTCCGGTGGATAGTTGACTACATCATCTTGATTAGTAGCCGAATCAACTGATTTATATATCCTCAATTCGCCTGTAATTTGTTCTTGAATTTTGAAATTTAATTCATTTACATCTATGTTTTTTGCAGCCAGTATAGCTCGTTCGCTCAACCAATCATGGTTTCTGTAATTTTGAGAAACATCTGGAAACACCTTCTGAATAAGTTCATCTTTTGATCGAGTTAACTGACAAAAACTTTGAGGAAAGTTAATGCAGCCAGTCAACATGTCTATAGGAAATTTGCCATTACCAATGTCAATGAGTTGTTTAGAGAATATGTTTCCAGATTGGTCATTTCGCAACTCGACACGCATATTCTTGCTTAAATGAAGTACTTTGACATGTTTCCACAAATTGGAGGACTTTAGACATGCATTGAGTTCATCAGCTAGCGTTGATCGTGGAATCACTGGCAATGTTTGACGAAAATCTCCTGCTAATAAAATCATTGCACCACCAAATCGGTTATTATTGCTCCGTAGATCTTTTAAGGTTCTGTCTAAAGCCTCCAAAGATTTTTTATGTGCCATCGTGCATTCATCCCAAACAATCAATTTACATTGCTGCAAAACCTTTGCCATTGCAGAGTTCTTCGAAACGTTGCAGGTTGGAGTTTCATTGCTTTGCATATTTAATGGCAATTTTAGTGCTGAATGGGCTGTTCGACCACCTTCAAGCAAAGTTGCTGCGATTCCCGACGAAGCGAGTGCAAGTGCAATTTTATTTTGTGAGCGAATTGTTGCTAATATTAATGAAATCAAAAAAGTTTTTCCTGTACCACCAGGTGCATCTAAGAAGTAAATCCCTCCAGTTTCATCATTTGTTACTTTCATAAGAGTTTCAAATACATACTTCTGTTGTTCAGTTAACAGTGGAAGATTTGTTTGAATTAATTCTTTCAAAGCGTTGAGATCATACAGTTTTTCTCGATGCAACTCTTGGTTAAAAGCGTCATGCATTGGACGATTGGGCGCGGTCAGGCCTAATTGAATTAATAGTTTGTTTGACATTATCAAGCACATGTCCTCAATTGAAATCAATGCTTCATTGTAAATTTCTTCACTGATTTGTATATTTGGATTTCCCATTCTATTCCGTATTTGATACAAAATATCATCACACATATAATCTTTGTACTTGATCCACAAATCAATTGGGTTTGATGGGAAGCATGTAGATATGATTATAGAAAACAATGTTCGTATTTGATGAGCGTGTGATGATATTACAGCATCATTGAGAGTTTGCTCCCAATGAGCGTCATTTTCAAGCAATTGCAAACGTTGACAGGCTTCTCTGTAGGATCCACACAATTCACCATGAACAGTTCGTAACTGTTGGAATGATGTTGGGCCACGTACATTGACTAATAGCAGTCGTAAATAAAAACATTCATCATTGCTTGGATGTACTGAATAAATCCGGCCAATCGCATCGGTGGAATATACATCTGTATATCCTGGAACTGGTTTTCCTTGTTTCCGTCGTATAAATCTCCTTGAGGATTGATTCCAGGTATAATATTTTGGCATTTCAGAATATAGCAATGTTTGTGTGAAATGATCGTTTTGGCATGTCTCAAAAAAACTGGTTAATGTAGTAGATGGTGGCTGAGCAGCTCTTTGTACTGCGTTCTGTGCTGTAAAATACACTCTTTGTCCATTTTCTAAATGCACAGCTAAGTGAACAACAGAAGGGTGTCTCTCATGAATAGGAAAAGAAAATATTCGCCAAACTGCTTCATTACTACTGACATAGCGGCCCATTTGGTATTGGGTAACATTGGAATTCTCTGCACCAATTCCAATCACAGCCATATCACTCCCTTTGGTTACATATTTGCAAATGTATTTAATAGATTTCACTGAATGGCAAGATTCAACGTTGATGTGTGCTTTGAATGTCTTTGATAAAATGGGTGAATATGGAACAATCCAACGATTATCTATTTCAATATCTTGTTGATTTAATTTGACAATTGTTGATTTTCCATTGTCTGCTGTCGATCTGCGACGATACAATGGATAACCGTCATTACCAGTAATTGTTTCCGATATTAATGTCCGTGGATATCGTTTTGAACATTTACCATCCATCATACACGGTGAATTTTGATTAAGAGTTCCACAGGGACCATGTATCATGTTTTTGATAACTACCTCATGCAATCCAGGATCTACTTGTACATTAGGGATTTCAGCTGATATCACTGCATCAACTTCATTTGGCCTTATCTTTTCAACCAACCAAATCAAAATGTGTGCATGTGGCAATCCTCGTTTCTGCCACTCCACAGAATACATCCAGCAGCGTGTCTCACCAAACACATTATGTTTTACGATGAAATCCATTAAAGATTTCAACTTTTGTCTAAAGACTCTGGCTGTAATATCATGACGATCAATGGGTGATTGCCCAGGGAATAACTCCTGCTTGATTTCTATCCATTGCGGATTGCATGTAAATGTGATGAACAAATCTGCTGTACCATAATGACAAACATACGACATGGCATCTTGAGCATATTCGTGCATATGCCGAGGGCTTCCGATGTATGTTGCTGGAAGAATAGTCATCCGACCGACATTCTGTGCATTTCCATCAGTATTAATCGCATCTCGAAGGTGAATATACTCTTCAGATCGGAGTTTGGTTTGATTCAACCTGATGAATGTTAATCTCTCCGTTTCAATTTTTACATACATGTCAACAACATATTTGTGATATAATCGCCGACATTTCAATATGTGATTTTCTTCATTTTCCCGAATCATTAGGCGGTATGAATAATAGTTCATTGAACTGACTTTTTTGTTGGTTTCAGAACCTGTAAATAGATTTTCTTTTAATAACATTCAAATATAAAATTAAAATACATAATATAATGACTGAGATATTACCGCCATAGCTAAATTAATATTTTAGTTACCTGTAATGGGATTTATCATTTTTATTGAGAAATCGTAGCCATCTTCACCTTGCCAAAATATAATGGGATATTGCAGTGCATCATATGAGCGGTGTGTTTCCTTTATACGTTGTAATTGATCATTCCGACGATGTAAAACAATATCACGGGATTCCAAGTTTTCTCCAACTACAACGATAGCAACTTCATCAATAGTTGGTGCATTAAAACGTCTTGTATGTTGACCTGCAGGTGTTTTATCAGCTCTGATTACAATTTTGTGATTATCGGATGGCATCAGATCCAGGGCAGTTTTAAACAATATAATCAATTGATTGTGTTGATGAAATAAAGTTTGTAATTGTTCTACAATAGACCTCTTTACTAAATTGTTATGTGCACAACGCAGATCAATTTCTTGTGGTGAATTGCCCATAAAATTAATTTGCAGGAATTTGTTGTCGCTATCTGACACTGGTAACAGTGAACCTGCTCTGTGATATATTTGCCCTTGTATCTGTAAATAAAATAAAATATTATGGTGTGGTATAAATTAATGGATTGTTAGTGATCAAACTTAAATAATATTTGATCTTAAAAAGTATATATTTAGTTTGAACTAATATCTATCAAATATAAAATATAAAATCACCATATAATATGATGACTAAGTGATATATAAGTGATTAAGAAATTGAAGATTAGTGACACATCTTAACTTTTGTGACAGAAAATTTTGTTCGCTAAAATAATTATGAGTAACTGCTATAATACATACCTTGAAAGTTGGCGTAAAATTTTCCCGAACTACATTTGTTGCCCCAAACGAAGTCATTTGAAAGCAATTGTTATATTGTTGGATATGTGTCAAAAAGTGTATAGAATCTGTTCCTATTCCCGAAACCAATGAGTACGATGGTTCTGGTGGTGGGTCCAATGGTATCAATTTCACTTTACCATTTGCGCAACACAATCCATTGGCTTCGTTTTTGTATTTTAATGCCTTACAGTGTGAGCAAACCGAGTTCATAGAACCAATAACAACACATTGGTAGTTACTGTAGTCAATTGACACATCGTAACTGAAAGCAGCTCGATTCAAACTTGCGCGATTATTAGTTGAATGTCGCGCTCGCGCTTCACGCGTTTGTGATATCCGAATTCTTTCACGTTCATTTCCGTCGTCACGTTCTTGTGCCGTAGGATTAGATCGGTAATTAGCTTGGTTTGTACCATTTCTGGTTCTTCTACCTAAATTGCTTCATCTTATAGGAGGCATATCAAATATAAATTAGTTTTTCACTAATCACGAACTAAACAAACACTAACTAAGTAAACACTCTGCACAAAACACGAATTTGTTTCGTGTATCAGTTGACAAAAGCAAACTCAGTAGATTAGGTCACAGACAACTTTTTTTTTTTTTTAAATTTTATATGACTTGAAGTCAAATCCTTTTAAGCCGTACGAATTGTAACGCGATTTTTGTTTGACTGATGTAATGACGTGGAAACTGATGCATTTTATCTCGCGTGCCGAAAGTAATACAAAAGAAACGCGAGTTTCGGAACGCGACATTAAACTTCTCCAACTATGTATTCTGTGCTCCAACGCACACACGCACATTGTTTTGATAGATATGATCTTTGACGTTAGGAACACACCTACATTGCTTAGACAACAGTGAGTGCTTGTAATTTAATATGAGCTTTATACCATAGCAATAAAGCTCAAATTGACTACGTTTTAGTTACAAATCATTTGTATAGGAAAAAGAAAAGGGCTATTTTTAGGGTTTTTCCAGCAATAATTCTAATTTTTCTCGCCGTAAAAACCATCCTTGAACTTCAACGAACATTTTAAAAAAAGATTTGGCCAAATTGGTCGAGGCGTTGTTGAGTTATGCGCTTACCAACACATTTTGCGATTCATTTTAATATGAACTTTATACCATAGCAATAAAGCTCAAATTGACTACGTTTTAGTTACAAATCATTTGTATAGGAAAAAGAAAAGGGCTATTTTTAGGGTTTTTCCAGCAATAATTCTAATTTTTCTCGCCGTAAAAACCATCCTTGAACTTCAACGAACATTTAAAAAAAAGATTTGGCCAAATTGGTCGAGGCGTTGTTGAGTTATGCGCTTACCAACACATTTTGCGATTCATTTTTATATTATAGATAACGATGAGCGGCATTTGTAAGTTTATCTTCTACTTGTTCAAATGTTGGATATTGTGTGAAGTGGCCGAGAGCAAGTGTACAAAAAAGTCTAGTATTTCGGTGACCTAGCTGAATACTGTTGGATGCTAACACAATACCTTGTGCGAAACGTCTCTTTTGATTTCTCCATTCGTTCTTTTAGTCACCAAACCGAACGTATCATCATTTGTTAGAAATTACAGACTGAATTCTACAAAGCTAGGGACAGTTGAAGGAACTTCTGTATAGTTCTGTAAACAAAATTTTGTGTTTTATAATGTCTGATGCTAACTTTTGGTCTACCGCTGAAACACAAGTTACTGGTTCATTCAGGAAACCTTCCCGGCAGATTAAAGCCGTGTGCCGGACCGAGACTTGAGCTCGGGACCTTTGCCTTTCGCGGGCAAGTGATCTACCGACTGAGCTACCCAAGCTATCCAAGCATGACCCATCCTCGCAGCCTTACTTCCTCCAGTACCAAATCTCCTACCTTCTACAGGCAAGGTAGAGCTCGGTAGAGGACTTGCCCGCGAAAGGCAAAGGTCCTGAATTGGAGCCTCGGTCTGGTACCCAGGTTTAATTTGCCGGGAAGTTTCAAATTAGTGCACACTCAGCTAAAGAGGGAAAATATCGTTCTCGAAACTTCTTCTATGTGTTTCGTAAGGTTAAGGGCCTATGTACGATAGCATATTCGAAGCTGAACCTAGCCTCATGCGCTGTTGGTTGGGACTCAACAAAGGTCATATTCTTTCCAGCAGTAACTTGACGTGGGAGAGGTGAGCTATAGGCCTGTAATTGCCTGCCATGTTTACTTTCGACTTTCCTTACAGTTACTCGCCGTGTGACCTGCTGTGTCGTGTTGTGTGTGCCGGCAGGGCGTCGGGGCTCCTCTGCGCAGAGGCCTACTCGCGGCCGCCGTTTGGAAGGCAGAAGGGCCAGGGTGGGGGCCTCTTGGGCGGTGGGGGCGGCCACCTGTGTTGGGCGCTGAGCGGCGCGCTGCTGCTCTACCTGCTGTCCAGGGCGCTGGCCGGGCGGGCCGAGGAGCAGCACAACTGAACCCCTGCGCTGTACTTGCAATAAACACCTGTCACCTGTCCCACAATGCCTGTTTACGCCTCATTTCCACCACGTGTGTTAGGCGCCGAGTGCCGCCTCAGTACACTGCACGGGGCTGAGATACTGGTTGCGTGGGCAGAGGTGTAGCTGGGCTGAGTGCGCCGCCACATCTGTGCTGTACTTGCAGTGAACACTTCACATCTGCTGTTCCCCAGTGCCAATTGACACATTATTTCCACCACTTGCGCTAGGCACCTAGCGCCACTTCACTGCTCTGCCTGTGGACAAAGAGACTAGCCGGATAGACCAAATAACAGCTGGATTGAGTGTCCAGGCGCATATGCTGTGTCACCTGTCGCCCACTGTTTACATGTCATTTCCAACGTCTGTGGCAGGTGCCAAGGCCGTGACCTCGCTGCTCCATCTGAGAGCCAAACTGCTGCACATGTGCGGCAAGGCACAATTGAGTTGAGTGTGCCCTCACACTTGTGCTATGCTGACCTCGTATCCATCCTTACAGGTTATTTTCACCACCTCGATGCTCCATTTACTGGCCAAGCAGGGAGAGGTGAATCCCAGTTAGCCACACTGACACACTTGTGCTGTACTTGCAGTATAAATCTATCACCTGCTCACTACGTGTTTGTTCGCATGTCATTCACCAACAGCATTCTTTGTTGGAAGAAGATACGTGTACTGCAATTTCTGAGATAGCCATATATATACATATATTGCCACGCTGATTGCAGTACATCCCACTTCTTTTGAAGACTAAATACATCCCCCTTCTTTTGAACACTTCACAGTACCCATTATACACTATACATACACTCAGACTTCAATAAGAACGTAATAATTCCAGTTCCAAAGAAGGCCGGTCCTGACAGGCTTGATTATTACCGAATTCTCAATTTATATGCCATACTTGCAAATACTAATACGAATTATATACAGAAGAATTGAAAAATTGGTGGAAACCAAACTCACAGGTGCTCAGTTTCCGTTCTGGAGAAATGTGAGAAGACGCTAGATTTAGAAAAAGGTTTTGACGATGGTCAGTGGAATACATGCTTTGAAATTATGATGGTAGCACGAATAAAACACAAGAAGCGAAAAGTTATCTACAACTTATGCAGAAACCAAACTGCAGGTGCAGTAGTCGAAGTATTTGAAAGGGAAGCAATGGTTGAGAAAGGAGTGAGACAGAGTTGTGGTCTATCCCCGATGTTATTCGATCGGTACATTGAGAAAGCGGTAAAGGAAACCAATCAAAAATTCGGAGTAGGATTCTTAGTTATCGCAGAAGAAATAAAAACTTTGAGATTTGCCAAAGACACTGTAATTCCGTCAAAGACGGCACAGGACTTGGAAGAGCAGCTGATAGAAATTGATAGTTTCCTGAAAAGAGGTCATAAGATGAACATGAACACAAGTGAATCAAGAGTAATGTAATACAGTCGAATTACATAACTTGATGTTGAAGGTACTGGATTGAGAAATGATATGCTGATAATAGTAGATGAGTTTTAGTAGTTGGACCGCAAAATAACTGATGATGGCCAAATCAGAGAGGGTATAAAATGCAGTCTGGCAATAACGCGAAAAGCGTTTCTGAAAAACGGAATATCTTACAGGGTGTTTCAAAAATGACCGGTATATTTGAAACGACAATAAAAACTAAACGAGCAGCGATAGAAATACACCGTTTGTTGCAATATGCTTGGGACAACAGTACATTTTCAGGCAGACAAACTTTCGAAATTACAGTAGTTACAATTTTCAACAACAGATGGCGCTGCGGTCTGGGAAACTCTATAGTACGATATTTTCCACATATCCACCATGCGTAGCAATAATATGGCGTAGTCTCTGAATGAAATTACCCGAAACCTTTGACAACGTGTCTGGCGGAATGGCTCCACATGCAGATGAGATGTACTGCTTCAGCTGTTCAATTGTTTCTGGATTCTGGCGGTACACCTGGTCTTTCAAGTGTCCCCACAGAAAGAAGTCACAGGGGTTCATGTCTGGCGAATAGGGAGGCCAATCCACGCCGCCTCCTGTATGTTTCGGATAGCCCAAAGCAATCACACGATCATCGAAATATTCATTCAGGAAATTAAAGACGTCGGCCGTGCGATGTGGCCGGGCACCATCTTGCATAAACCACGAGGTGTTCGCAGTGTCGTCTAAGGCAGTTTGTACCGCCACAAATTCACGAAGAATGTCCAGATAGCGTGATGCAGTAATCGTTTCGGATCTGAAAAATGGGCCAATGATTCCTTTGGAAGAAATGGCGGCCCAGACCAGTACTTTTTGAGGATGCAGGGACGATGGGACTGCAACACGGGGCTTTTCGGTTCCCCATATGCGCCAGTTCTGTTTATTGACGAAGCCGTCCAGGTAAAAAATAAGCTTCGTCAGTAAATCAAATGCTGCCCACATGCATATCGCTGTCATCAATCCCGTGCACTATATCGTTAGCGAAAGTCTCTCGTGCAGCAATGGTAGCGGCGCTGAGGGGTTGCCGCGCTTGAATTTTGTATGGATAGAGGTGTAAACTCTGGCGCATGAGACGATACGTGGACGTTGGCGTCATTTGGACCGCAGCTGCAACACGGCGAACGGAAACCCAAGGCCGCTGTTGGATCACCTGCTGCACTAGCTGCGCGTTGCCCTCTGTGGTTGCCGTACGCGGTCGCCCTACCTTTCCAGCACATTGATCCGTCACGTTCCCAGTCCGTTGAAATTTTTCAAACAGATCCTTTATTGTATCGCTTTTCGGTCCTTTGGTTACATTAAACCTCCGTTGAAAACTTGGTCTTGTTGCAACAACACTGTGTTCTAGGCGGTGGAATTCCAACACCAGAAAAATCCTCTGTTCTAAGGAATAAACCATGTTGTCTACAGCACACTTGCACGTTGTGAACAGCACACGCTTACAGCAGAAAGACGACGTACAGAATGGCGCACCCACAGACTGCGTTGTCTTCTATATCTTTCACATCACTTGCAGCGCCATCTGTTGTTGAAAATTGTAACTACTGTAATTTCGAAAGTTTGTCCGCCTGAAAATGTACTGTTGTCCCAAGCATATTGCAACAAACGGTGTATTTCTATCGCTGCTCGTTTAGTTTTTATTGCCGTTTCAAATATTCCGGTCATTTTTGAAACACCCTGTGTATAAATAAAAGTGTTAGGAAGTATTTTCTGAAGATGTTTGCTAGAGTGCAGGCTGATGAGGAACTGATACGTGGACGATAAGAAGTTCAGACAGGAAGAGAATTAAAGCTTTTGAAATGTGGTGCTGTGAAACAATGTTAAAGATAAGATAGACAGATCGAGTAACTAATGATGAAGCACTGAATAGAACTGGGGACGAAAGAAAGTTATTATATAGTATGAATAAAAGAAGAAGATAGTTAATACGAAAAATCCTGAAGCATGAAGGAATAATCAGTGTTGTAGTGGAGGGAAGTGTAGACACAAAAATTTTATGGGAAGACCTAACATGAATGAAGAAGTTAGTCTGAATGGATGTAGGAGGCATTAGTTATTTGGAGATCAAGTGGCTTGCAAAGTATACAACAGCGGAGAACTGCATGAGACAAACTATCACGTTGAATGTAGCAACAACGAGAACAACAAGAACAATATCTCTTGAACTGCGACAGGATGTGATTTCCATCCGACGGTGCGCTAGCCTACTCGATACTAATGTTTGTGAGCACCTAATAACAAATATATGAGGGTCGTTCCGAAAGTAATGCCTCCTACTTTTTGTGGTGACTTTGGACGTTCGCGCCAGATGTCACTGGTGTAGTGCTAATGCCTGAACCTTCCTCTTTCAGTCGCATGTGGTTCCGTTGTTCTGCGGTAGTTGGCGCCAACAGAAGTGTGTTCCAAAATAACAGTCTGATATAGACGCGTGTATAAAACAGGTGTGATTGAATTCCTCACTACTGAATAAACTGCGACGACTGAAATACATCGACACTTGCCAAAGGTGTATGGAGGCGGTACGACAGATGTGAGCAATGTGAGCCGACGGGTACGGCATTTCCACTGCACAGCAGCCATCCCTCGTAATGAAGAGCGTCTTGATCAGCTCATTCGTGCTGACCGGCGGATAACGGCCAGAGAATTGCGTGCAAATCCGATTGTAGGCCGCAATGCCTTGTTGGAAGATCTTGGCTATCGCAAAGTCTGTGCTAGATGGGTCCCGCGGATGCTTGCAGAAGGACAAAACACTCATCGGATGGAAATTTTTCGGGACCTGCTGCGCCAATATGGAGCTGAAGGTGACAATTTTCTAAATAGCATCGTCACCGGAGACGTGGTGTCACCACTACGAACAGGAATCCTAAAGACAGTCCATGGAATAGCGGCATGCGAATTCACCGTCAAAGAACAAATTCAAGTCAGAGACGTCTGCAGGCAAAGTGATGGGATAGCAAGGTGTGGTTCTTTTGGATGTCCTGGAGCCTGGAGAAACTGTCAGTTCAGCACGCTACAAGACGACACTGACTAAGCTGAAAGCCCGAATTTACAGGGTAAGGCCAGAGAAGAAGACCAACTTTCACTTGCAGGATGACAAGTCATTGCAAATTCGGCTGGACTGTGTTACAACATGCACCGTGCAGTGCCGATTTAGCGCCTAGAGACCTCCACCTTCTTGGGCCTACGAAAGATGGACTGCGCGGCCAACATTGTCAAGACTCGGACGATGTTGTCAAAGCCGTAAGGAAGTGGTTAGCCTCAGCTTGTTTCTCAACTTGTTCCCGCACACAGGCTTTGGTTCGTCGTTGGCAAAAGTGCATAACGAGTGGTGGTAACTGTGTAGAAAAATACAGTCTGTAGCTAAAATATTGCTTTATTACCTGTACTATTGTGATTTGTGTATCTTCTGTAGTTTCCATGAATAAAAATAGGTGGCATTACTTTCGGAACGACCCTCGTACCTTCATCGTTTGGCTGGACTCGGATGTCCTCTCCTACGGACGGTGCAGTCACTGGAGCCCGCCCTTATGGATTTTCTTAGATGTAGATCATTTGTATGCAATCCCTGTATAAGCCGAGGAGTATCTGACTGGTGTGCAAGCTAGCTACCACTCTGATTACACAAAGCTGAAAATTAATTGGTAATCACTAATTCCTCACCTCACTATAGTCAGTTCAGAGGTCTCTACCACCTACATAATTTTGACCCTAAGTGCATGTGAAACTCTGTACATCCAGACCTTCTTTGACGACGTTTGACATGTGTTGTAAACAGTGGTGTGTGGTGTCACGCTCCCAAAAGACAGGAAAGTCACAGGGCAGTTACAGCAGTGTGATGTTAATGATTTGTATACTGTCTTGTGCCGAACCTTTAGTATAAAGTTCATTTTGGTCATGTGTATTAGTAGAATGACTGTAGTGACTCCATTGCAGTTCCTTTACATTTTTGACGTCACCTGACCTGATGACGACGTCACAAACCACGCCGTTTATCAATGACGTCGCCATCGTGATGTCACAAGCCACTTGTCCAGTCTGTGACAGCCAGTCACAATGTAGGCCCAGACCTGCCATCTTGTCTGTGCTCAAAATTGCCTGAAAGATATGAATTGGACGCCATGTTCAAAAGAATTATATTACTTATAAATTACATAAAGACAACAATAAAACTGATGTAACTTGGGACTAGTGTTCTAACTTACAGTTGATGCAACGCATACTAACGACCCTTGTTTGATTAATTTAGCACACTTGGTGTAAGGCACAATGAATGTATGTACATACATACACACACAAACACACACATACGAAATGGTTTTGTCAAGCGCCAAGATGTTATTTTAATACGAAAAATATATGTCAAACAGTGTAAAGGGTGTTGGCAGTTTGTTCTTAAGCATGCTCGAGGGCGTATCACTGGTAATATAAAGTTTGAACTATGATCACCTGACGTTCTTGAACGTTTTTCGGTAATGTTTCACTTCACCAACCACAGTGATAGGGGGAAAGAAGATGACGATCACATTCTAGACTAGAAAACGTAATTGATGTTAGTGACTGGCTGGTATTGATTTTTATTGGTTTCGACTTGTACTTTCGATTTGTACTCTTCACGGGTTCGCCTTTCAGATGTCCTTTTCTATTGTGACAGTAACTGAATAAATACTCTTCCAGCCGACTTGAGACATATTTTTGGTGTCTCGCGACGCTTCGTGCAGTCACCATTATGACAATATCCCTCCGCCATGATTACGTCATTCTGCTACGTTGCTCGCTTGAGCGCTCAGCCCATTCAGGGCGTCGCAATAGCCCCCCCCCCCCCCCCCCCCCCCCCACTGTGTCTGCTTCGTCAGCGATTCTCCAGCTGTCACTCCGCCTCGCCATTAACTCGTTCTGCTTGGCCTTAACATTGTCTAGGGAGAACTTTAACAATTTTTTTTAATATTCGTCCGGAATATTATTCTTGGGTGCAACTGCTATTCCATCAAAATGAAACGTAGTCTCCTCTGCGTGACAGCTTAAGATGATAAACGTTTTGTGCTGCAAGATGAATTTTATACCCTAGCAGGAGGATCACATAAATGTTTGGGTGGTCTGATATCGGATTTAGCCACACTAAGAAGAGTTTTTGACAATTATTAGGGACTGTTTGTTGAGATGTGGGAATAAAATTGTTTACCTTGGTACAAAGACCTAACTAGTCTAATCAACAAGTCCACTTTGAGCTGTAAGTTAGATCAGCTGTAGTATCGTGTGTTTTTGTTTTTTAATGTTATAGAACAAATTTTTATGTATTTTGATAAGTAATACAAATAAATTAGATTCCTTTAACGGGTGGTACAAACATTTAATGAATAACATTGACAAGTGCTGCTAAACCTATAATTTAGATTAGTAGTGCTACTATATGAGCCATGTGAATTTTTTTAAATGTTACAGAATAATTAGGTAATGCCACACACATGTGTTTTATACTGAAAACTAACATTTTGATAATTAAATTTATTGTGTTGCAAAGATCGAATCTTCGTTCATGATCAGATATTTGTAATTATACTTGTACATTACGACAGGCGATCTGCATGTGTTCTGGACATATTTTGATAAATAGTCACAATTTTGTACAAATATTCCATTTTAGATATATCGAAGTTTCCTTTCTGTGTTTGGGAACTTGTTCCATCATTGTCTATGGCCATGTTGCATTGTGTTTACATTTCACATTTTGTGCATTATGAAGTTCGTCTTGGGGATTTTAAGCAAGTAAGTAGTTTAATTGATACAGTGCATTAAACATTTCAACAAAATACATAATTTTAGTATTGTTGTAGTACTAGAGAGTAAAACAAATTAACATCAGTGGATGGACATGTTACCATAGGCATATCTCAGATAAAATGTAACAAAAATCAACATTAGCCAGCCAATAGTATTGATTAGATTTGCTGCTGCAGATTGGTACTTGATGAAATGAACGATTTCTGAAAAAATTATGAAAATATTAGGAGATGATGGATGGATCTTTGGACCACCAGTACATTGGTTTCAATTAGGCTTATGAACTAAATGGCAACACCCTTTACATAATGCTTTGATGGACATTGTGACACTTGACATAAACATGTGTGTTTTGTTATCTTCTTCCCCCCTAAAATGGTGGTTGCTCAGGATCATTTTGGTGCATATTCTCATTAAGGCCTAGGATGAAATGACAACTATCTGCTGAATATGTTGTTTTAGCATAGAACATGCTTTTTGTACAGTTACAGAAGATTTATGTTTCCATTGTACTGTAAGTAACACCATTTACTTATTTTGACAAATATATACGTGAAAGTACCATTGTAACACATGATATAAGTATTGTGTGTGTGTGTGTGTGTGTACATTTAATTTGAGGTGAGATTACTAGTGCTAAGTTGCATCAGTCTTGTCAACATCTTTACATATTTTTGGTAAATATCGAATGGTTTTGAGCATGACGTAAAATTCAGATCGTTCAGATACTTTAGATCATGGCCTAGATGGTGGCTCTGGAGTTACGTTGTGATTGGCTGTTTCGTTTTAATGGCCATTGAAATACTGGGATGCGATTGTATGTTTAATTTTGATGGCGGGTGAAATTCACAGAAAAGTTGGCGTGGTTTGTGACACCATGATAAGGACGTCATAAACAATGAGTCCATCGCTTGTGACATGACGAGTAGGCCACTAACCTGCACAAGCTATGTGGCAAAAGTAAACAAAATGTGCTGGATTAGCTATAGCCATTCTAATTGTATCCTTACTGATGCTGCAATTTTCACAAATGTTGATGTACAGCAGACTCCTAAGCCCCGGAACAAAGTACTTTCTACATGCAAAACAGTGTGCGTTCCGAAAGCATCAGTTATGTGGAACTTAACACAAACTCTTAATAAATGGTTTACACAGAGCCATGGATAGGTGAAGTCAGGTCAATTTGGCGTTAGTACAAAGGCTGAGTAAGGAGGAAAAGACAGGCTTCGACGAGTGATGCTGGTGATGCCAAACAAAAAAGCTTTCAAATGAACACAGGCCATTTTGTTAACTGTCTTAGACATTCAGGTGTTTGAAAACCACGGACGTCAGTCGCATGCCCTTCTTCACCAGCACTCACATGAGAATACAACCAAAGCGATGTTGAACTTCGTATTGTTGTCTTTACTGACCATTTCAATGCGCCAGTGACAATACCTCATTAAAACGTATCCTGAGCATTGATTGAATCGTTTGCTGTGGAGTCATTTCTTGGCTACTGAGGCCATCCGATCTTACTCCATTTGATTACGGTTTGTGGGGTTGGCTTAAGAGCGAACTCTACAAGTGCCGAGTGGACACTGAAGAAGAATTTCTGGCTCGTATTTTGTTTAACATGCATGTGCTTAACAAAGACCAGCAACATAGTCGCTGTCAACAACAGCTGAAAAACGCAATACGGTTGACAATGGACTTCTTGAACATATTTTGTGAGGAAATGTACAAAATGAAGTAAAATGTTTGATCACATTGTTTCATTTACTATCACCTACATTTGCCCAGTTTCCCGTTGTTTTCATTAGTTTTCTCGGACACTGTGAAGGATGGGACATATGTTCATATGACTTTTTTGTTCTGAATCATTATCACCCCTCAAAGCTTGTACTTTTCCTCCTGACTCAACCTGTATTTTCGCAATTTTTTCGCTCAGTATACAATCGACAATTTCTGAAGAAAATAGTTTATAAAACAACTAACTAGACTTGTTACCGGATCGAAAATTTCCTGACACGCAGGACACAGAACTTCACCCTTCCTAGAGAGACATCTGCAGAAAATTAAGTAATATCTAGTGAGCGCCAGGGGAGTGTAGTAGAACCGCTGCTGTTCATGTTATACTATATTAATGACGTAGGGGAGGGTATTATGTGGAATCTCAGGCTTTTCAAAGATGATTCGGTTAACCACGAGTAAAATCGTAGGTGGTACAAATTAAGCACTATCATGTTAAATCTCGAAAAATACAAGCATGATGAAAAGAGCAGCAGTTAGTTACTGTAGCGAAGTACAAGGTCCTTAACTTCGTGAAATTTAAGCTGATGGCTCGGTTTCGCAACAGGATTAATCAGCGGACACAAGCCATTGAGCGTATACAACGAAGGGTGGTGCGAGTTGGCAGGAACTGGTGAAGACCTGATTAGAAAATCTCAAAAACCGTCATTCAGGGCAGAAACTAGGAATATTCTTCAGACTGTGCTTATCTAAGCTGTATAAACTATACAGGTAAAATTAGGCAAATAAGAACTCGTACATGTGTTATCATTTCGTAATTGATCATCAAAACAAAGTTAATCGTGACACCTAACAACAAACTGTTTGAACCTAACCAAAATTTATATCAAATGAATTCTATTATTTTATATATATATAAGATATATTTGTGACAACAGGAAACATTGCTGGTCGCTTGCTGAGTCCACAGACACCATATAACGCTTTCAAAATAATATTTTAGGATTCATGTATGAAATTCATATTTCGAAAAATGAAACCAATTTAATATGTTATCCCATATTTTTCTAACATTAACTGAGTGCCTGTAACAACAGAGAGCAATAATAGGGCAATAGGATAACTAATGAGGAGGCACTGAGTAGAATTGGGGAGAAGAGAAAATTGCGGCACAGCCTGACTAGAAGAAGGGATCGGTTGGTGGGACACGATAAAGTAGCATGGAGAGCTGCGTCAAACCAGTCTTTGGACTGAAGACCACAACAACAACAACAACAACAATAACAGGATTACTGAGTGACCAACTCATTTGGCTACGAAAATTTCATAACATATGAACAAAGAAATGTCGCCTAACATTCAATTAAAATAAATAACATTTAATCAGCGGATGCTGGAGTACAGAAGATCATGTTTTACAAACACAACCGTGATCCAAACGCATGAGTGGAAGAGTATTACAAAAATATAAATCAGAATATTAAGTGTTCTAAAGCTTCGAAAATATAACACACTCGCAAAATCGAAGAGAAACTTATTTGGGAATCAACACAGTAAATCCTTTAAGACGATATATTTTATAGATAAATTGTAAGTTGTTTTAAATTTGGAAAGAAATTAATTTATTTTATTTTGTTAAGATGACAGATATGTTTATGGAATTAATAGTGGACTCAAATGTGTTTGCTACCACATGAATATACATTCAAACAAATTTATTACGCAACAGGAAACTCTTTTAAGTTATTACTAATATAAATTAAAATAGAAATAGCCTTAAGGCAGCTTAATTCCAATATTAAAAACATTTTTATACTTGGTTATGTGAAATCGTCAACGGCCTTGGCGCAGTAGCTGTTCCCGTGAGATCACCGAAGTTAAGCGCTGTCGGGCGTGGCCAGCATTTGAATGGGTGACCACCCGGGCCGCCAAGAGCTGTTGCCATTTTTCGGGGTGCACTTAGCCTCGTGATGTCAACTGAGGAGCTACTCGATCGAAGAGTAGCGGCTCCGGTCAAAGAAAACCATCATAACGGCCGGGAGAGTGGTGTGCTGACCACACGCCCCTCCTGTCCGCATCCTCAGCTGAGGATGTCACGGCGGTCGGATGGTCCCGATGGGCCACTTGTGGCCTGAAGACGGAGTGCTTTTACTTTATTTTGTGAAATCACGTTCCTTAAATTACTGGGGAGTTGGACATTTGTAGATATAGTATTGAGAAACGCCGAGCGTCACTTCAGAGTGATCAGGTAGTTCTGTAATATTTTTAATTTTTGAGAACACTAACAACATGTAGGTAGGAAACAGTGCATACATATGTGACATGTGCGACCTCAGTCAGTTGTTTACAGAACAAAAGGGGGAATATGAAGGTGTTGATTTACATGACACATAGCTACAAAAACCAGACAGCACAAGTGAACTTGGGAAAAGAGAACTGAACTCGACTACAGCCATCATATTCACCACAATACACCGATGAAATCTACAAGCTGGATTTGTGGCGCTCTGTATCGAATGGGATCTCAGACTTTATTCTTATTGACCCTACATACAGATAACGCGACACACGTATGTATGCAAGCAGCCATTCTACAGCCTTCCAGGCGTGAATGGACGAGGAAGAATCCCTCCGCCCTGTACTACAAAGCGATTCGCAGAGCACAGATGTGGAGGAATGCCTGCCCGCCCACGGCCAGCTGCCGACCGTCCAAACAGCGGCGCGTCCGGCGTCGATTGTCGCTTCCGCCGGCGCGCTCTTCCACGGCCGATCGAAGCACCCTCCACCCCTCCTCCCAGCCAGACACATCCGTCTCTGAGAAGTCGGTCTAATTTAAGAACAATGGCCACCAAATCTGATGTGCCGCGACTGCGGTCTAGAGGTAGTCTCGCCATAGGCTTAACTCTACCAGATGCCGATTTGGTTAGCCGCACTTATTTGCTTCTCTGTACATGTGTAATGTTACTGTTAATATTGTCTGCAGGGTCATTAGTACACAATTCAAACAGCAATGGTACCAAAACACTTCCGTGGAGCACACCTGAAGCTGCTTCTACGTCTGACGATGACTCTCGATCCAAGATAACATGTTGCGTCCTCCCTCCCAAAAAGCTCTCCCAGTTACAAATGTCAGTTGGTACCCCATACGATCGTACTTCTGACAATAAGCGTAGGTGTCGTACTGAGTCAGATGACCTTCCGAAATCAAGGAATACTGCAACCACCTGACCCCCTTACATACGACCATAATTTCTCTGCTCTTTGTGAAAGACCAAAACTAGCTTAAATGGCAGGATTCGAACCTGAGACCGTAGCAGCAGCGCGGTTCCGGACTGAAGCCGCTGGAACCGCTCGCCCACTGCCACCGGCAAGGCTAGATTCTAACGACTGATCCACAATGAGGTCATTGGAGACGGAATACAAACTCGAATTACGGAAGGATGTAGAAGGAAATAGGCCGTGCCATTGCGGCATTTACGTTATTCGATTTAGGGAAATCATGGGAAACTTAAATCTGGATGGCCGGACGGGGTTCTGAACCGTCGTCATACTGAATGCATTTGCACTGTGATAACCACTGACCACCTCGCCCGGAGTCGGCAATCGAATGTTTATTGATAAGGAGGAGTATTGTTCCCATTACCTTTTGTAAGACTGGCACGATTTGGTGGCGTGCGGGGATTTTTCACCGTACACTACCTGAACAAAAGTATTCAGACACTCCCATGTAATGTGGACTTGACCAGTAGACGTCACGAGAGACGGACCCGCCCGTATAAAAAGAGGGGGAGAGTGTTGTGTCGTGAGCAGAGAAGGAATGACGACAGAACAGGTAGGTCAGGAGAGCTCAGTAACTTCCGGTGTGGAGTAGTCACTGGATGACAGCTGGATAACAGACCCATCATGAATTTTTTAAGCCTTCTAAAGCTGACAGTTTCTGACGCTATTGTGAAGTAGAAACGCGAAGAAACAATCACAGCTAAATCAAGCCCAAGGAGACCCCGTGAACTGTCAGACGGGTGCACTGCGGACGGGGATTGTAAAAAATTGTATCAAATAATTAAAAGGAACAAATGGTGAGTTCCATACTGGTACTGGTCCATCTAGCACAATGACTGTGGATATGGGGTACGCTGGTGAAGCAGCTCCTCATAAGCTACAGACGCTTGAGACCGTGAAAAGACGTATGCGGCTGGACTCTAGACTGCTGGAAACGAGTCATTTAGAGTGATGCATCAGGGTATATCCTGTGCCAGTCCGGAGGAAGAATTTTGGTTTGGTAGATTGACTGGAATACTCTCTTCCAAATTCTAAAGGTGGCAGGGGTAAAATACAGGGAGCGAAAGGCTATTTACAATTTGTACAGAAACCAGATGGCAGTTATAAGAGTCGAGGGGCATGAAAGGGAAGCAGTGGTTGGGAAGGGAGTAGAACAGGGTTGTAGCCTCTCCCAGATGTTATTCAATCTGTATATTGAACAAGCAATAAAGGAAACAAAAGAAAAATTCGGAGTGGGTATTAAAATTCAGGGAGAAGAAATAAAAACTTTGAGGTTCGCCGATGACACAGTAATTCAGTCAAAGAAAGCAAAGGACTTGGAAGAGCTGTTGAACGGAATGGACAGTGTCTTGAAAGGAGGGTATAAGATGAACATCAACAAAAAGCAAAACGAGGATAATGGAATGTGGTCTAATTAAGTCGGGTGATGCTGAGGGAATTAGATTAGGAAATGAGACACTTAAAGTAGTAAAGGAGTTTTGCTATTTGGGGAGCAAAATAACTGATGATGGTCGAAGTAGAGAGGATATAAAATGTAGACTGGCAATGGCAAGGAAAGCGTTTCTGATGAAGAGAAATTTGTTAACATCGAGTATAGATTTAAGTGTCAGGAAGTAGTTTCTGAAAGTATTTGTATGGAGTGTAGCCATGTATGGAAGTGAAACATGGACCATAAATAGTTTGGACAAGAAGAGAATAGAAGCTTTCGAAATGTGGTGCTACAGAAGAATGCTGAAGATTAGATGGGTAGATCACATAACTAATGAGGAAGTATTGAATAGGATTGGGGAGAAGAGACGTTTGTGGCACAACTTGACTAGAAGAAGGGATCGGGTTGGTAGGACATGTTCTGAGGCATCAAGGGATCACCAGTTTAGTATTGGAGGGCAGCGTGGACGGTAAAAATCGTAGAGGGAGACCAAGAGATGAATACACTAAGCAGATTCAGAAGGATGTAGGTTGCAGTAGGTACTGGGAGGTGAAAGAGCTTGCACAGGATAGAGTAGGATGGAGAGCTGCATCAAACGAGTCTCAGGACTGAAGACAACAACAACAACAGATTCCTGTAGAACGTTAAGAGGAGGTGGTGTGACGGTACGGTTTGTTTTCGTGGGTAGTGTGTGGTCCCTTATTGCGCTTAAGAAAACGCTACAAGCGATGGATATGAAGATATTTTTCAGGATAGAGTGCTGCCTATAGGAGAGGAACAGTTTGGAGGAGACGACGACTCTTTGTACCAGTATGAAAAAGCACCGTCTGCGAGGCACAGCTCTGTGGGCAATAACATTCCTGAAAGGGACTGGCCTGCGAAGAGGCCCGGCCTGAACCCTGCGGAACACCTTCGGAATTAGTTAGAACGTGCGCTTTGCTCCAGACCACGGCGTCCAGCATCACTACCATCCCTGGTTTTTGCTCCCGAGGAGGAATGGGCTGCCCGTCCTCGACACACGTTTAGGGGCTTCACTGAAAGTGTCTGCGGCGCACCCTGGCACCGGTGTTGCACGGGAACCGACAACAGGCAGGAAGGCTTCCAACACTCACACACTCCGGCCGTTCCTTGGACTTTCGTAGGTGCAACTAGTAGCCTTCGAAGAAGGTCCGAGAAAAATATTGGACCATTTAGCACGTCAGAAGGGAATCTCAGTAGTATATGATTACAGAGCAGTGCACAAACCCAAACTGTAATCATATAAAGTAACGGTAGAGCATCGACTGACCAATTCAATTACTGCTGCTCGACGTCGCTATTCAACAAGCTGTCGCAAATCTGTGTGTGACGGTCGAATTGAAAAGGTCATTTTTTAGTTTGATGATTTTTAGCTTGTAAAAATGGTTGGAAAATCGTGGTTGCACACATATTAATCAATTTTTTTACACAGTACGCCTGAAGATGGTCCGTTTGTCACTGATACTGGTTGTTCAATAAATTGATTAATACAGATGTGTACAACCATTTTTTTATGAAGCGTGGCTTCAATTGGGGTACATGAATTCGAAGAACAATCGACGTCTGAGTTCTGAAAAATCCTCATTACTTACGCCAGTCACATCTTGATGTTTAAACATGAGTGTGGTCTGTATTGAGTGCAATAGCAGTTATAAAATCAAACTATTTTCACCAAACTATAACTTGTGACACGCGTTTGAATAATATAACGCATCCCTGTTTCAGAGAACTAACGAGTAACGTAAAGACTTACGGTTATTTTATGTACGGCAACACAAGAGCACGTACGGTTAATACGACCATGTCAGTATTATCAGGTGTATTTGGCAGTAGAAACCATCACAGCTATTAACACAACAGTATGACGTGCTAAATGTGCAACTGTTTCCTCGGACTTCTTTACAAGGCAGATTTTAACTCGTCAGTTTGGAGTAAAACGTATAGTTTCTGCGAAAGTCGTGCTGGTGAACCGGAGAGCATACGGCGATCAGGGACTGCCTCCTGCGGTATTGGCTACCACGAAACGCCGGACATAGAGCTTGCGTCTCACCTGACGCACCCTGTGGCATGAGCATTTCGTACGAGTAAAAGGATGAAATCATTTCGTTTTCCACTTAGGCTGCTTTAATCTTGGGAAAGGTTAGTCTTTTATTTCGGCACGACTAGCTAGTTCGAGTCTTGTAGCCAATTTCACACACAGCGTACAAGATAACATAAACATTCGAGTACATACACCACAGCATTGCATTGCCAACAAAAGTAAGTAAAAGTTGTGGGAGCAGGTAGATGAGTCACTTTCTAGCGTCATTTTGAAAGTTTACCGTCTAACCTCCTTGCCTAGGGACGCCAGATGAAAGTTGATGTCGTCAAGCCCTGAATGAAAAATTGCGCAACGGATAACTGGGGAGGGGAGCTTGAGAGCGCTACCTAGAGAGCGTGCCCTTTCTGTACGATACTAAGCAAAGGGGCTGGAGGACTCACACGCTGATGTGTGGGTCCCTGCATTCTATATCTTCTATTTTTAAATGAATTCCTTTAACTGGATTCCTATGTGATTGTTAAGGTATGTTAAAGATTGATGACAATTGATTACGTATTTATTTTAAATATTATCACTCGATTTTACGGCGATTGCAGCAATGGTTCCAGTTTACAGATATTACAATTTTACAACTTATAGCTCGGATATATTATATACTAATCTGCACGCACATTTCTACGGGCAAGACGGAATTGCGTTGACCAAATGTATACCACCAAAGCCTCCCAATATTTTACATAGGACATCCACTATGTGAGGAGGATAACGGGCAAACTGGGTACCAGGTACATAAACACAGGGGGACAAATTTCCTAAATTAACGAGATATTTCATTTCCTTACACAATCCGAAGCTGGAAATAAAAGAATTAGTACAAATATTCAAATACCTCTCTTCCATGCGTGAACATTGAGACAGACGCACTGAGAGCACGTCTGCTCACTTACCCGTCTTCTGTAACCCTCCTAGAATATGGCGGGCACCCGGAGGTCTTCCTGGGCCCCAGTGGAGGGGGTGGTCGAACCACTTGGCCGTGACCAACCTCTCCACCCCAAATCTTGTGACACTGGAAAGTCTTTGACTTTAACCTGCCTGTGCTGTCTCTCTGATCCCCTAGCCGGGAGTAAGGTTGGCACTACTATACTACAGAACTACTTCCCAACAAAGATTTGGCCACACTTTACGGAAAGGTGTGAGGAGGATTAGGAAAGTTCGTGTGCAGATTCACATCCACGTACAAGAAATGCATAATACACCACACATATAAATACGTATTATGAAGCCTGACACATTTCTTTCCACCCGTCCACATGGGTTCTGTCGCACCCGCGACCGGCCGCGTCGTGTAGTAAAATTGGCTGCGGAGCCGCCTCTGTTTCTGTTTCCCGGTGCGAGTGAACAGCGAAACCTGCTGCTTACAGAGCGGAAACTACTGCACCGTTTCAATTTATGTAACAGACTGAACCACGTTATCCACACTGGCGACAAATGCTGAGTTGGAGAAAATGGCCAGAACGTCATAGAGGAGAACGGAAACTGTATTAGTAACATGGGCAGGGTGATGGTTGGGGAGGGAGGGGAGGGGAGGGCAGAAAGGGATGGCGACAGGAAGGCTATCTGGGCCAGTAGCATTGCCAAATCAAGATTAATCGTGTTAGCTGCCTGCACGCACGTTTCTACATAGTTATCATCATTCCTTACACGCTGCTCCCAGAAGTCTGTAGACTGTGATCCTACTGTGAATCATCACAGACAACCATTGATTTTGTCTGGAAGACGTTACATAAACAGTTCAAAACCCAGAAGCACAAGAGCCGAACTATGAGACGGCAGTGGTGGGACAGTTCAGTCACTCTTTGGCGATGCACACTGTCGTTGCGAAACTGGTAGATGGTCTGGTGTTATAGTGTCAGGAGAGTTAGATTACAGACACCTACCCAGCACAACGATCTGAAGACGATAGCGGCGTGTCGCAGCCAAGGCTTCACGGGGAGCCTTGCTGAAGCGCGACCACTCAGTCTAGAGGCAACGACCTCCTGACACTGGTCAGTGCTGCGACCTGAGGCCCGCACGTCTCATTTGTAGGCGTCCCATACGTGTTCAACACAGCGAGGCTGCGTCACATCGTGGCTAAGCAACGATCCTTATGTCGATGGAGTGTATCTCAAGCCATTTTAATAATTCCGCAGAGATGGGGAGGTGCATTGTCTTGTTGGAGTTACAGAATGTCTATAGAGTGCTGCCTGCAAAGAAACGTATGATTGCACATTACGTTCCTGTGTTATTTCCCGACTACAGACAATGATAAACGTGTCAAGGATCGCATTTCAGTGACCTGTAAACATATTTCAAACGAGACTGCTCCCGCTTCTCGCTGAACGGTGTTGTGGTCGCTAAGTGGGATACCCTAGTGTACCGCAAATCATGACTCCATACCACATTTTCCTACTCTTCCACGGTAATCTCTGAGACCTATCGCGAGCAGAGGTACCAGTGTGCGACAGTGACTTCTGTGCTGCATATTTAGGAAATGGTTCTGAATCATGTGGCTGTTCACCATTCCCCGTTTTCCACCACTGAAATGGCAACTGATTTACTGTTCTTGGATCCATCTTCTTGGTGTTACAGCCTACAGTTTGTGGTCGATGGAGGCCACTGTCATCAAAACGTTGTTTTTCACAGCTGTTGACACGAGTAAAGGCGATTTTCCCTAAACTGACTCATTCTCGACGTACTCTTGACACAGTGGGACGTGAAGAACCAAAAATATTTGGACGAACACGGAGTGCTCCTTGTAACAGGTATGCACGGTCTGGGCATGATTCAGTGCGCTGATATCGCGTGTCTTGCCCACCACGGCCTCAAGCATGACGCTGACGGCCAGCTAGCTCCAGGCCTCACGTCATGCGAGTCACGTGACACGTCGAAGTATTGCGTTCGCCGTGGGAACAGGAGGGCAGTCTGTTGAATACAGCAACTACGTCTCGTCATATTGATCTCGATTGTAATTTTTATGTGGTTTGTCTCGAAGTTCAGACTGCACGTTCTCACAGCGTTCTGAATTCACAAGCTGCCGAAAATGCAAAAGAATAACATACATTTGCCTCATCCTAAGAAGACTGGAAATTGATTTGTCAGAAATAGCCGTTATATCAATGTTGAAATGCACAACTCCACGCTTTTTTTGCACTGATGTCCGCTGTATTAGCGCTGTCTATGTTTTGCTGATATCTGCAGATGTCTGTAGTGCCAGTTAAGACGGAGTACGTTAGAGATCCGGAGCCCTACTAACACTTATGCCTCTCAAGCCGACAAAAGCATATTGGCGGCTAGGTACAACGTTCACTAAATTACGAACTGTATGTAACTGACACGTTATGCGTACAAATAAATAAATAAAAAATAAAAATGGGACGCAATATCTTCCGAACAACAACCTACATCTAAAAATGGCTCTGAGCACTATGGGACTTAACATCTGGGGTCATCAGTCCCCTAGAACTTAGAACTACTTAAACCTAACTAACCTAAGGACATCACACACAGCCCTGCCCGAGGCAGGATTCGAACCTGCGACCGTAGCAGTCGCGCGGCTCCAGACTGAAGCGCCTAGAACCGCTCGGCCACCGCGGCCGGCCAATCTGCATCTACATCTTTACTCCACAAGACATCTTATTGCATTTGCGGAGGGTACTTCTCGCACAGTTATCAGAGCCGACAGAACATGAGGACGGAGCAGCCGTCAGAGAGGCACGCAGAGCCACGGATTCACCATCACCATCGATCAGACGTGCAACTGGTGCTTCAGTCACCACAAGGACCGTTAGCAGGCGGCTCGAAGAAAGGAAGCTGAGTTCACGGCACCCCTTGCAGCGACTCCCATTGACCTCCGTACACCAACAAGCCGGTCTGCAATGTTGTCGGGCCCACTCGGCCCCGAATCTCATTTAATGCAGTAGACTTGTCTTCACTGATGAGTCCCGCTTCGAACTGAACCCTGATGAACAGCGAAGACCTACCTGGAGACGCACTGGACAGCGTTCGGATACCAACCTGAATGTCGCCCACAGTACGGCCGGACTGATAGGAAGGATGGTCTGGGTTCCCATTTCATTTCATAGCAGGAACCCTGTGGTTTCCATCCGCGACATTAGTACAGTGGACTGGTAAGACGACGATATTCTACGCCTTGTTTTGTTGCCGTTCATAGTAAGACTTCCTGCGCTTACATTTCAGCAAGATAACGCCCGCACACGGCGAGAGTTTCTACTACTTGTCTTCATGCTTGTCAAATCGTACCTTTGGCAACAAGGTCGCCGGATCTCTCGCCAACTGAGAACATCTGGAGCATTGTGGGAAGGTCCCTCCAACCAGCTAGGGATTCTGACGGACTAACGTGCCAGTTGCGCACATTTGGGCACGATATCACCCAGGAAGACCTCCAACAACTCTGTCAATGAATGCCATGCCGAACAACGCCTTGCATAAGGGTAGGAGATGGATCAACACGTTACTGACTTGCTCAATTTGCGAAGAGATTTCCCTTCAATAAATCATCCAATTTTTCTGATATTGTAATCATTTCTTTGTATGTACATGTTGCATGGGGGCTTAATTAATAAGAGGAAAAACTACGTGCATGGGGGCTTAATTAAAAAGAAAGGACTAATATTAATGGAAAAATGCAATAATTTTAGTAGCTGTGTGACCGGTTACGAAGCCTCGTAACCGGTTGGCCCTGACTAGTGTTAACACGCAATCTGACTGCATAAAATAAAAATAAAGAATGACAAGGGATTCCCGTTAACACAATTGATTAATTAAGTGCTCTACAGCTATAAAAGCTATGAAACAACAAAGCACAAGTGTAACTGTTCTGTGTGTGGTAGTGTGACTCAACGTACATGTATCTGGCTCGGTTCTTTCACAATACGACAAAATATTTTAAACACCATTTACAATGAACTAATTGAAAAACCAGAAATACTATAATTGCACATAGAAAGCAGAATCGCAAGTCTAATAAATGAACACGAGGCAGATGCTTTGTTGACTGCACCTGTGAGCAAGAGGGATTGTCATTAAAGAAAACTGTAATACCTTTTTACCTTATTGTATATTGACGAAAATATTCCATTACACCAGCATCATAAATCAAAAGCCCACCTCCTTTCTCAAATATATTCTGACAATTGCAACTTCTTCCATCCATACATTACACCAACCGAACGGCGTCTACTCTCTCGCCCAACAGAACAACAACTGCCCTCGACATCCTCTGAACTACTACTGCACCAGTGGAGGCGGCGGAATAATAATCTTTGGCGCAATCTCTGGCGCTGTGACTCAGTGTAGCCACCTATCAATGTACGTCACATCTACCGATTTCCGTTCCATTCGAATAATTCCTTCGCAGTACGCCTTTTTTTCTCTGAGTGTATTTGGGAAGGATTAACATGTCGTCTGACTCATCTTCGAACGTACGTTCTCGTAATGCTCCGTAACGCACAACACCTCTCTCACCGAGTCTGAGACGATCTCAAACACCCAGAGCCCGTGACGAAAAGTGTCGCTATTTCTTGCATCTCCTGCATATTCTCTATGATACCTGTTAAGAATCCTAGACTGACAAGCAGTACTTAAGAATAAGTCGAACAAGTTATTTAGAAGCTACTTCTTTCCAAAATGATTTTTTTTTGTTAGGGTTTTTCCTATGACCACAGGTTAGTGTATGTTTTTTTCTGTAATGCATTTAATGTGGTCGATCAACTGTAGGTCACTCCGTACGGATCCTAGATACCTTAAGGTGGTTGTTCTTTCCCGTTATCTCTCACTGGCTCTCCGCTCTGAGCACTATGGGACTTAACATCTGTGGTCATCAGTCCCCTAGAACTTAGAACTACTTAAACCTAACTAACCTAAGGACATCACAAGCATCCATGCCCGAGGCAGGATTCGAACCTGCGACCGTAGCAGTCACGCGGTTCCGGACTGAGCGCCTAACCGCGAGACCACCGCCGCTTATCTCTCACCAATAGCATAATAAAATAATAATGGATTACTTCGCCTACTTACGAGCAATGCGTTACATTCCTCTACGTTTACGGTCAACTGCCTGCCTCTCGCTGTTTTTCTGTAAACATGGAATTATCTGGGTCAGGTAAGTAACTACTGTGAAACTCGTGTTCGTATTTTGTTTGCTTATTTTCCTTTCCGCACCGTTTAGAGACATGCCATCTCATCACGGCATATGTTTTATAATGTATTTGCGTGTACTTCTCATTCCCTTCTGTAAGCGTAAAGTAATTTTAAGTAGTACATTAAGGCACTTCGTCTGAGCTATTACTGACAGGATATTCATCAAACCATCGAACGTAGACGAAATGAGATTTCGTAACGCTCCGAAACGCTCTTGTTCGTGGTTCACTTTAAGCACTTCCGTTACAGCGGGACCTCATAAAAAAAAAACCTAATTAATTATCCCTAACTGTCGTACTTGATGTGGGAACGTATTTTCAAATTTTAATGGGGCCACATTCACACAGTTAATAAAATGTTGCGGTCTATTATGCCGTGGTCGAATTGATTTCACCTTAAAACCAAACGTTTCGTCCCCATCTGCGGAGGACATTTTTAAGGGGGAATTTAGCTTTTTTGAATGTCCGATTCACACCCTAGTTCTACATCTACATCTACATCTACATCCATACTCCGCAAGCCACCTGACGGTGTGTGGCGGAGGGTACCCTGAGTACCTCTATCGGTTCTCCCTTCTATTCCAGTCTCGTATTGTTCGTGGAAAGAAGGATTGTCGGTATGCTTCTGTGTGGGCTCTAATATCTCTGATTTTATCCTGATGGTCTCTTCGCGAGATATACGTAGGAGGGAGCAATATACTGCTTGACTCCTCGGTGAAGGCATGTTCTCGAAACTTCAACAAAAGCCCGTACCGAGCTACTGAGCGTGTCTCCTACAAAGTCTTCCACTGGAGTTTATCTATCATCTCCGTAACGCTTTCGCGATTACTAAATGATCCTGTAACGAAGCGCGCTGCTCTCCGTTGGATCTTCTCTATCTGTTCTATCAACCCTGTCTGGTACGGATCCCACACTGTTGAGCAGTATTCAAGCAGTGGGCGAACAAGCGTACTGTAACCTACTTCCTTTGTTTTCGGACTGCATTTCCTTAGGATTCTTCCAATGAATCTCAGTCTGGCATCTGCTTTACCGACGTCAACTTTATATGATCATTCCAGTATGCTCGCTACTGATTACAGCAAAATTCCGATTCGGCGTGCTTCCGCGCAATGGAGTGACGTCATATGTGCTGAATCGAGGCCTGCGAGAAAGACAGGCCGCGGCGCGTGCGTCACGGAGGCAGGCTTGAGTTTGCCCGCTCGCCGGCTCAACTCTGCAGACAAACGCCGTTTCTACACCTGTTAACTCGGCCGGCCTGAGTGGCCGAGCGGTTCTAGGCGCTACAGTCTGGAACCGCGCGACCGCTACGGTCGCAGGTGCGAATCCTGCCTCGGGCATGGATGTGTGTGATGTCCTTAGGTTAGTTAGGTTTAAGTAGTTCTAAGTTCTAGGGGACTGATGACCTCAGATGTTGAGTCCCATAGTGCTCAGTGCCATTTGAACCATTTATCAACTGGTAACTGGGTGTGTACGTACAAACGAGAATTGCATCTTCTACTGGAATCAGCTTTTATGGAGTCTTGCTGTTATTAGTCCCACAATGATCGCAAGTCCATAGGCCTGTTACGGCTGTACTGGGGCACAATAAAATTAAAATAAAGCCAAAGTGATTATCAGCTGCATAAGGGAGCATTTCTTGTATGAAATAAGGGCTATTAAGCTCAAATGGTTCAAATGGCTCTAACTGCTATGGGACTTAACATCTGTGGTCGTAAGTCCCCTAGAACTTAGAACTACTTAAACCTAACTAACCTAAGGACATCACACACATCCATGCCCGAGGCAGGATTCGAACCTGTGACCGTAGCAGCAGCGCTGTTCCGGACTAAAGCGCCTAGAACCGCTCAGCCACAGCGGCCAGCAGCAACGAATAGAAATGTGGTTCATCCATCATGGCACACCAGCAATCTTTGCTCACAAGTGCGCGGACACCTCACTGCCGTACGGAATCCTTCATACAGTCCAGATTTAGCACAGTCTGACTCACATCTGTTCCCGATAATGAAAGAAGATCCGCGGGGTCAATATTATGCTTCTGACGAAAACGTCGAGGTAACTGTGAGACTGTGGTTGCGGAAACAGAGTGTCGACTTGTTCCGTGACGGCTTCAGAAAACTTTTTCACCTTGGTAGAAATGTATCCAGTTGGCTGGTGATTATGTGGAAAAGTGAATATAGGTTATTAAAGATCACATTCTAAGGATTATTCCTGCGTTTGATTTATTAAAATATTCCCATCCAAACACAATTAACGAAAGTGGAGGCATTACTTTTCATTCAACCCTCCTACAATGAGGTGACGAAAGTCACGGAATAGCGCTATGCACGTGCGGAGACGGCGGTAGTACCGCGTACACAAGGTATGAAAGGGCTGTGCACTGGCGGCGCTGTCATTTGGACTCAGGTGATTCGTGTGGAAAGGTTTTCGACGTGATTATGACCGCCCGATGGAAATGAACAGACTTTGAGGGACAGAAAAACAATTAAAATCGCTCAAAAGAGGAAAGGTCGCTGGATCTGATGGGATACCAGTTCTATTTTACGCGAAGGAACTTGCCCCCCTTCTTGCAGCGGTGTACCGTAGGTCTCTAGAAGAGCGTAGCGTTCCAAAAGATTGGAAAACGACTCAGGTAATTCCCGTTTTTAAGAAGCGACGTCGATCAGATGTACAGAACTATAGACCTATATCTCTAACGTCGATCAGTTGTGGAATTTTGGAACACGTATTATGTTCGAGTATAATGACTTTTCTGGAGATTAGAAATCTACTCTGTAGGAATCAGCATGGGTTTCGAAAAAGACGATCGTGTGAAACCCAACTCGCGTTATTCGTCCACGAGACTCAGAGGGCCATAGACACCGGTTCCCAGGTAGATCCGTGTTTCTTGACTTTTTGACGTTTGATACAGTTCCCCACAGTCGTTTAATGAACAAATTAAGGGAATATGGACTATCAGACCAATTGTGTGATTGGATTGAAGAGTTCCTAGAAAACAGAATGCAGAGAAGTCTTCCGAGGTAAGAGTGATTTCAGGTGTGCCGCAGGGGAGCGTCGTAGGACCGTTGCTATTCACAATATACATAAATGACCTCGTGGATAACATCGGATATTCACTGAGGCTTTTCCGGATGATGCTGTGGTATATCGAGAGGTTGTAACAATGGAAAATTGTACCGAAATGCAGGAGGATCTGCAGCGAATTGTCGCATGGTGCAGGGAATGGCAATTGAATCTCAATGTAGACAAGTGTAATGTGCTGCGAATACATAGAATGAAAGATACCTTATCATTTAGCTACAATATAGCAGGTCAGCAACTGGAAGCAGTTAATTCCATAAATTGTGTGGGAGTAGGCATTGGGAGTGATTTAAAATGGAATGATCATATAATGTTGATCGTCGGTAAAGCAGATGCCAGACTGAGATTCATTGGAAGAATCCTAAGGAAATGCAATCCGAAAACAAAGGAAGTAGGTTACAGTACACTTGTTCGCCCACTGCTTGAATACTGCTCAGCAGTGTGGGATCCGTACCAGATAGGGTTGATAGACGAGATAGAGAAGATCCAACGGTGAGCAGCGCGCTTCATTACAGGATCATTTAGTAATCGCAAAAGCGTTACGGAGATGATAGATAAACTCCAGTGGAAGAATCTGCAGGAGAGAGGCTCAGTAGCTCGGTACGGGCTTTTGTTGAAGTTTCGAGAACATACCTTCACCGAGGAGTGAAGCCGTATATTGCTCCATCCTACGTATATCCCGCGAAGAGACCATCAGGATAAAATCAGAGAGATTAAAGCCCACACAGAGGCATACCGACAATCCTTCTTTCCACGAACAATACGAGACTGGAAAAGAAGGGAGAGCCGATAGAGGCTCTCAAAGTACCCTCCGCCACATACCGTCAGGTGGCTTGCGGATTACGGATGTAGATGTAGATGTAGACGTAGATGTAGAATGGTAGTTGGAGCTGGACGAGTGGGACATTTGATTTCGGAAATCGTTAGGGAATTCGATATTCCGCTGCGTCAAGAGAGTGCGAAGAATACAAAATTTCAGGCATTGTCTCTCAACACGGAGGAAGCCCTGGCCACGGCCTTCACCGAACGATCGATGTCAGCGGGGTCTGCGCAGATTTGTCGGTGCTAACAAACAAGCGAGAGTGCATGAAGTAACCGCAGAAATCATTGTGGGACGTACCTGTGAGGAAACTGCTGCGAAATTTGGCTATGGCAGCAAAAGAACGGCGCTTGTGCGTTTGCTAACAGCACGACATCGCCTGCGGTGTCTCTCCTGGGTTCTTGACCGTATCGGCTGGACCCTAGGCTAGGCGACTCGAAAACAGTAGCCCCGTCATATGAGCCCCGACTTCAGAGCTGATGGTAAGCTTGGAGTGTGACGCAGACCCAGCGAAGCCATGGACCCGAAATGTCAATAAGGTACTGTGCAACCTGGCGGTGGCTCAACAATGCTGTGGCCTGTGTTTACACGGAACGGACTGGGTCCTGTAGTCCAACTGAACTCATCATTGATTGGAAATGGTGTGCTGCTTGGAGACCATTTGCAGCCATTCGGCGGTGGAATTTTTATGGATGACAATGTACCATGTCAGCGGGCCACAATCGTTCCTGATCGATTTGAAGAACGTTCTGGACAACTCGAGCGAATGAGTTGGCCACACAGATCGCCTGACACGAATGCCATCGAACATTTATGGGACTCGATTGAGACGCCAGTTCGTGCACAGCACCGGCATCACTTTCGTTATTATGGACGGCTGTAAAGGCACAATGGCCCAGTATTTCTTGCAGGGTGCTTCCAGCGACTTGTTGAGTCCACGTCACGTACAGCTGCTGCACAGCGCTAGGCAAAAAGAGGTCCGACACGGTGTTAGGAGGTATCGATGACTTCTGTCACATCCGTCCTCGTGTTACATATTTTGAAATGACAGACGTGGTACACTTATTTTAAACTTTACCGCCTGCCAGATGATGAACTGATCGTCGAAACTGGTTACAGTGCAAGCGGCGACTCGAACTGGTCTTGTTGATCACTCTGTCTGTTAGCGGAAGCCGTATTAGAATATCTTCTGTAGTTTAGAGGATCAGCCTACACATGCGGATAGAGAAACGCGATGGGGACTTTAATCGGTACGCGTACTACAGATAATATGTTCCAAAACACTGTACATAAATATGGGATTTTCCGGTGCTCATACCTCGGGTTGGATTGACGATAAAAAGGTAGAGTCAAGTGTTTTGGATAGTCCTTAGGATTGGGACGATTTGTATACCCAACAGAGGTATGATCTTAGTGTCGCTACCCTACAGTAACGGGTCGAAGTATGAGTATTACACACCTCCTCCTGCTTAGGCATCTGGAGCAAATCGGTTGGTTCTTTTTGCATTTGATGCGGTTTACTGAGGGCGTGACGGGACTTATGGAGGCACCATTAGTTCACGGATGGTTCCTCGGAAAACACCGCAAAAATGTTTCTTTTTACTATATATTCGGCGTTATTAGCGGATCAGAACCCAGACAAGGATTTCACGAAGGCTATGCACGTAAAAGGGATGAAATTTTTGCGATATGTTGCGAAGATCCCGATCTCGAACAACCTTGAAAATTTTCTTGACATCTTTGTCCGTTTTCAAGATGCAGAGGTTCGAATTTACCTTGCTTACATGTAAAATCTTGTATGAGGAGAAATCCTAATAACAAACGATCGCAGCAAATTGCTCAAATTCTAACGTTATATCCTCTAGGAATTTTTCTAGAACAGAAATTTCTCCATTTTAAAACATATTTATCCGTTATCGAGAAAACACCCCTGAATCTTGATTTTTTTTTTTGTACCAAAACCCAACCGCAGATTCCTAGATGGCTATCCACATCAAATGGCTGTAATTTTTTGGATGTATTGTTAAGATCCTGATCTCGAAGTACATGGAAATATTCTTCATTCTTTATCCGTTTCCGAGATACAGGGCTTCAAAGTTACCCTCCTAGAACACGTAAAGTACGCAGGTAAAATCCGACATAGCACAGAGAAATATACTCTAAAGTGTCTCCGTTACCATCTGGGAACCCCATGTTGTAGTGCTGGAGCAGAAGCAGAATATGTTGGACATAAAATCCAGTCTGAGGAAGTACAAAATTAGTTTTGCGTTATTTCAGTTTTACATAAGTAAAGTTTCTAAATATTACCCATCAGTACATTTCTTTTCATGTGAGTGACATGCCCTGCTATAGCAGGAAAAATAAGGAAACTAGCGGATTGCAAAAAATGCGAGCATGTTGCTGTTTATTTATTTAAATGCTCTGAATTAAAATTGGGATACCAGCTGCCTCAATCTGCCTTCCTCAGCTGTTCTCAAAATTTTCTCAAAAATTTTGGCGTGTGGTGATATTCGCGCCTTTTCCTCGCTGAGAGAGAAGAATGCAATGGCAATGGCAAAGAGTCGGAAAAGAAATGAATACTGGAAGGTAGCGGACAGTGGTTGTGTCGTAGAAAGAGCGAAGGAGAAAATGGTAGTGTGTGTGTGTGTGTGTGTGTGTGTGTGTGAGAGAGAGAGAGAGAGAGAGGGGGGGGGGGGGGGACAGGGACATTGGAGCATAGCTGACAGTGACAGAACAGTGGTAGGAAAAGAGTGCAGGAGACAGTGCCAGGGAGGCCGTGGCTGGGGGGGGGGGGGGGGGAGGAATAAAGAGAAGGAAGAAGTGGAGGTGGGAGAAAAACGGCTCTGAGCACTATGGGACAACATCTGAGGTCATCAGTACCCTAGACTTAGAACCTAACTAACCTACGGACATCGCAAAAATCCTTGCCCGAGGCAGGATTCGAACCTGCGACCGTAGCAGCAGCGCGGTTCCGGACTGAAGCGCCTAGAACCGTTCGGCCACAACGGCCGGCGGAGGTGGGAGAGATCCAGAGATAATGGGAGACAGAGTGTATGACAATGGCAACGAGGAAGGGAGAGATAGTGACAGCAAGAAAAACAACAGCATTGGAGAGGAAAGAATGGGATAGCAGGAATAAGAGAGAACAAGAGGGAGACAATGACGGTTAGAAGAAACGCTAGCAGTAGTAGTATAAAACGAAAGAGTGTGTAGCTGTGAGTCAGTAGAGAGTGACAGTGATACACGAAAAGACAATGACAATAAGTCGGGCTGAATGAATGAGTGAGAATGAGCAAGTGGGGGTGGATGGGTATGAGCGACTCACAGCGATGGACTACTCGCTTTGAGTGAGTTACAGTCAGTGGAACGGGTGGCAGTTTGAGGTGAGTTGAATGTGAAAAAAAGCGCTAGTATATTCGCATGCCAAAATTTTTGGAAATTTTTTTTAAGGTGTTGAGAAAGGAACATACTTACATTTTCTGTTCTGCGATAGGAGCATTTTTCCGCTGGTGTATAGTATTACGGGTTGTGGTCAACTCTCGCTGCTCCCTGGAGTTGCGGCGCCTCTCTGCAAGCCGGCTGCTGTGGCCGAGCGGTTCTAGGCGCTACAGTCTGGAACCGCGCGACCGCTACGGTCGAAGGTTCGAAGCCTGTCTCGGGCATGGATGTGTGTGATGTCCTTAGGTTAGTTAGGTTTAAGTAGTTCTATGTTCTAGGGGACTGATGACCTCAGAAGTTAAGTCCCATAGTGCTCAGAGCCCTTTGAACCATTACACACTCATCATTATTACATCTATACGTTATATACACAAATCTGCCTCATGAATAAGTCTCGATATTACTGTAAATCGTATCAGAATCCCTGTTTCTGAGATCTGGATTCACACAGAGACAGAAAACGACGGCGGGAAACTGTGATTTATAATATTTGTCTATAAATCTGTGTAGACAGATATGGCATGAGCCGCACCACAGTGCCTAGCACTGAACCCATCCTATCCCGACGCATCCATAAACACCTACACCAACACCGACCCATTCCTCGCCATCAATGTGGCTTGCATGCTATCTTATTTTTCTGATGACCAGTTCCTGCAGCATGCTCCTATCCCATCGAATCAACAACCGCAAACCCGTCATTTTTTCCTCCCTTGATCTCGAAAAGGCAAATGATTATGTTGCGTCACCGTCAACAACGTCAGCTCCCGTATCTCCCATTCAACTACAGCTGTTTCCCAAGGATCTATCCTCTCTCCACTACTGTACGTCCTTGATACTGTCGAGGCACCAAAGCCACGTCGTCCAGTACATCTCCTCCAATATTCAGATGCCGCAGCCTTCCTAGTCCTCTACCCTACCGTTTAGAAATCCCAACGATACCTACAGGGTAAAAATCGTAGAGGGATACCAAGAGATGAATACAATAAGCAGATTCAGAAGGATGTAGGTTGCAGTACGTACTGGGAAATGAAGCAGATTGCACAGGACAGAGTAGCATGGAGAGCTGCATCAAACCAGTCTCAGGACTGAAGACAACAACAAGAACAACCTGCAGATCCATCTCAATCATTTCATATCCTGGTTCAACCAGTGGCTCCTCAAAATCAACCTACCAAAGCCTAGGCAATAATTATATGGCTATCCACCTGCAGCTTCCGCGCCCACTACTTTTATCTTACCATTTACGACGTTCCTCTCCAAGTAACTAACACACTAAAAGACTTCGGTCTAATATGGAAGCCCCACCTACTAATTGTTCAAAAGGCACCCCACAATAGTCTAAAATTACTAAAACTACCAACCGGATGAACAAGGGGATTGCACCCTTCCACGTTCCTACACACCTGTAAATCCCTGATCCGTGACATCCTCTACTATGCAAAACTGGCTTCGATTTCCGCTCTTCTCTCTTCCTGTCACACCCTACAGGCCATGCATGCCGCTTAGCCTTTTCGATCCGTTTACTCTCCCCTACGCGAATCCCTTGAAAACTTATAAAATTCCCCAGCCTACTCTTCCGTGTCGAGTACATTCGAATATCCTACGTTACCCGCAAACTCGACGCTAACCATAAGATAATTTTTCTCCTGCTCTCAGATCCTGGTACTATATTGCGGCTTTGCCACCACATTGTCCCAGCATTACACCTTCAGACTCTCCACATCCTCTCCCAAACAAAGTTTAATCGCCTCCCCTTGCCTGGCCATGGAATCCACCCAGATATACAGGGTGGTCCATTGATCGTGACCGGGCCAAATATCTCACGAAATAAGCGTCAAACGAAAAAACTACAAAGAAAGGAGCTCGTGTGGCTTGAAGGGGGAAACCAGATGGCGCTATGGTTGGCCCGCTAGATGGCGCTGCCATAGGTCACACGGATATCAACTGTGTTTTTTTTTAAATAGGAGCCCCCATTTTTTATTACATATTCGTGTAGTACGTAAAGAAATATGAATGTTTTAGTTGGACCACTTTTTTCGCTTTGTGATAGATGACGCTGTAATAGTCACAAACATATGGCTCACAACTTTAGACGAATTAAATTAAATTAAATTAAAATACAGAACGTAGGTACGTTTGAACATTTTATTTCGGTTGTTCCAATGTGATACAAGTACCTTTGTGAACTTACCAGTTATGAGAACGCATACTGTTACAGCGTGATTACCTGTAAACACCATATTAACGTAATAAATGCTCAAAATGATGTCCGTCGACCTCAGTGCATTTGGCAATACGTGTAACGACATTCCTCTCAACAGCGAGTAGGTCACCTTCCGTAATGTTCGCACATGCATTGGCAATGCGCTGACGCATGTTGTCAGGCGTTGTCGGTGGATCACGATAGCAAATATCCTTCAACTTTCCCCACAGAAAGAAATTCGGGGACGTCAGATCCGGTGAACGTGCGGGCCATGGTATGGTGCTTCGACGACCAACCCACCTGTCATGAAATATGCTATTTAATACCGCTTCGACCGCACGCGAACTATGTGCCGGACATCCATCATGTTGGAAGTACATCGCCATTCTGTCATGCAGTGAAACATCTTGTAGTAACATCGGTAGAACGTTACGTAGGAAATCAGCATACATTGCACCATTTAGATTGCCATTGATAAAATGGGGGCCAATTATCCTTCCTCCCATAATGCGGCACCATACATTAACCCGCCATGGTCGCTGATGTTCCAGTTGTCGCAGCCATCGTGGATTTTCCGTTGCCCAGTAGTGCATATTATGCCGGTTTACGTTAGCGCTCTTGGTGAATGAAGCTTCGTCGCTAAATAGAGCGCGTGCAAAAAATCTGTCCTTACGTAGTTTCTCTTGTGCCCAGCGACAGAACTGTACACGACGTTCAAAGCCGTCGCAGTGCAAATCCTGGTGCATAGAAATATGGTACGGGTGCAATAGATGTTGATGTAGCATTCCCTTCACCGACGTTTTTGAGATTCCCGATTCTAGCGCAATTTGTCTGCTACTGATATACGGGTTAGCAACGTCAGCAGCTAAAAAACTTACTTGGGCACCATCATTTGTTGCAGGTCGTGGTTCACGTTTCACATGTGTCTGAACACTTCCTGTTTCCTTAAATAATGTAACTATCCGGCGAACGGTTCGGACGCTTGGATGATGTCGTCCAGGATACTGAGCAACATACATAGCACACGTCCGTTGGGCATTTTGATCACAATAGCCTTACATCAACACGATATCGACCTTTTCCGCAATTGGTAAACGGTCCATTTTAACACGGGTAATGTATCACGAAGCAAATACCGTCCGCACTGGCGCAATGTTACGTGATACCACGTACTTATACGTTTGTGACTGTTACAGCGTCATGTATCACAAAGCGAAAAAGTGGTCCAGCTAAAACAATCATATTTCTTTACGTACTACACGAATTTGTAATAAAAATGGCGGTTCCTATTTTAAAAAAAACGCAGTTGATATCCGTTTGACCCATGGCAGCGCCATGTAGCGGGCCAACCATAGCGCCATCTGGTTTCCCCCTTCAAGCTAGACGAGCTTCGTTCTTTGTAGTTTTTTTCGTTTGATGCTTATTTTGTGAGATATTTGGCCCGGTCACTATCAATGGACCACCCTGTATACCTACCACACCTAGAAGAACTCACCCATCCTCCCCTTCCTTACCACTTCCGTCCGCCCAAATCCTAAGGTATCACTATTCACTCTCTCAAATCCTTCCCCTGAACATCCAGTCACACAAAAACCCTTTCGCATGTACAACCTCGTGCTACAAATTCCATTATACCCCTACCCGTGGTAGTTTACTTAAACTCATCAATCAACAAATCAGGCTCTTATGTTCTACCTCATGCACTTGGGCATCTGTATTGAGCAGCCAAATCGAAAATGAACATGAGCCACAACGAGACCATGGAAGGATTCCATTCAACAGTGATCACCATACGTGTTAAGACGTTTATCCCACTGCGAGACGAGAGGACCGACTAGTTTTTCATAGAATGCAGTCGGCCACTGACGGATCCACCACCGCACGCTGTCTTGCACTTTCTCGCCCGACTGAAACTGATGTCCATGCATGTGAAACTTCAGGTCGCCAAAGATTTGAAAATCACGCAGTGCACGATCCGGACCGCACGGAGGATGCTGCAGTGTTTCGCAATCAAATCCTGAGGCGTAGCCTTCATCCGGTTGGCAGTTTGGAGGCGGGCGTTAGCGTGCAACGGGGTGATTCCTCAGCTCATCGAACTCCTCGACAGTGGAACTACAGTCAGTGGGCAGCACTATGGAGACGCGTCATAAAGTCAAAACACCCGGAGTGCTCTCGGCGCCTGCATAGTGTGCATGAAAGTGTCTGTTGTCTGCGGATGGTCCCGGCAATGTTTCGAGTCCTCCCTCGGGCATGGGTGTGTGTGTTTGTCCTTAGGATAATTTAGGTTAAGTAGTGTGTAAGCTTAGGGACTGATGACCTTAGCAATTAAGTCCCTTAAGATCTCACACACATTTGAAAATTTTTTTGTCTTTTCTCAAAGCTGTGGAATACAACTTAAAGAAAGAAAGATCGCTGCGTTCACCAATCGTATTTCCGTCAGATCCACCCAGTTTTAACAGAGAAGAGAAGACGTATATTGTTAGAAACAAGATGAAGGAGATTTGGGTTCAACGTCCAGAGGATGACGATATCACTGGATGCGGAGCATGAATTGGCAAATAAAGTCTGACACATTTTTGTCAAGGGAACCATTTGCCATAAACTATTCAGGGAAAACGCAGGAAACCTAGGTCCAGATGGTCGGATGGAGATTTGTACCCCACGCCCGGGTTCCCGGGTTCGATTCCCGGCGGGGTCAGGGATTTTCTCTGCCTCGTGATGACTGGGTGTTGTGCGACGTCCTTAGGTTAGTTAGGTTTAAGTAGTTGTAAGTTCTAGGGGACTGATGACTATAGATGTTAAGTCCCATAGTGCTCAGAGCCATTTGAACCATTTTGAACTAGATGTGTACCAACGTCCTGCTGAATGAGCATCCCATGTCTTACCGCGGCGTCATGTCACTCGGTGAAACCCTAGAACGCTGTCCATCACGGTTAGAACTGTTGGCTGCTACTCTACCCACTTAGCCATCGAGGCTAACTTCCATCATGAAAATAGTAACAGATAAAAAATGAACCTCCGGAATCAGATTCTTGGTTACTGTTACTGACTTCTAAATACACTGAGGTGACAAAGGCCACGGGCTAGCTCCTAATGTCGAGTCGGACCTTCTTTTGGCAGGAGTAGTGCTGAAACTCGATATGGCGTGGATTTAACAAACCGTTGGAATCTTCCTGCAGGAATACTGAACCATGCTGCCTCTATAGCCGTCCTTAATTGCGGAAGTGTTGCCGGTGCAGGATGTTCTGCACGAACTGACGTCTCAGTTATGTCCCATGAAAGTCCGACGGGATTCATGTCGGGCGATCCGAACTGTCCAGAATGTTCTTCAAATAAATCACGAACAGTTGTGGCCCGGTGACATAATGCACTGTCATCCCTAAAAATTCCATCGTGTAATGACTGCAAATGGTCTCCAAGCAGCCGAACATAACCATTTCCAGTCAATGATCTGTTCAGTTGGACCACAGGACCAGTCCATTGCATGTAAACACTGAACACACCACTATCGAGTCACCACCAGCTTGCACAGTGCCTTCTTGACAGTCTGGGTCCATGGCTTCGTCACACTCAAAGCCCACAATCAGCTCTTTCCAAGTGAAATCGGGGCTACTCTGACGAGCCCTCGGTTTTCCAGTCGTCTAGGGTCCAACCGATACGGTCGCGAGCCCACGAGATGCGCTGCAGGCGATGTCGTACTGTAAGAAAAGGCACTCGCATTGATCGTCTGCTGCCATACCCCATCAACGCCAAATTTCACCGCACTGTCCGAACGGATACATTCGTCTCACGTCCCACATTGATTTCTGCGCCTGTTTCACGCAGTCTTGCTTGTCTGCCGGCACTGACGACTTTAAGCAAACGGTTATGCGCTCGGTCGTTAAGTGAAGGTCGTTGCCACTGCGCTGTCCACGGTGAAAGGTCGTGGCTGAAATTTGGCATTCTTGGCACATTCTTGACGCTGTGGATCTCGGACTGTTGAATTCCCTAACGATTTCCGAAATGGAATGTCGCTTGCGTCTAGCTGCAACTACCATTCCGCGTTCGAAGTGTGTTACTTCCCGTCGTGCGACCATAATCAGATCGGAATCCTTTCCGCGTGAACCACCTGAGTACAAACGACAGTTCCGCCGATGCACTGCCCTTTTATAAGTTGTGTAAGCGACGCTACCGCCATCTGTACGTGTGCACATCGCTAGCCCGTGACTTGTCTCACCTCAGCTTATATCCCTTAAAGTTGTTGCTGGTGACTTGATCCGATGTCACTGTTATTCCACTCTGCAGACAGCGCCACGTCAGATGCCTGGTCCATGTATCTTGTGAGTGGGGACAAGGGACCCCCACATCTCCGAAAGCGTGTCGGCTTTTAAAGGCTCCGCGCTTTGTTTACGTGTTGCTAGGATAGCTTTCTGCGGCCCGGCACTTCCCGCGGGATGCGCTGGAGTTTACCTCAGAAGCGGCAAAAAAAAAAAAAAAAAAAAAAAAAAGAAGAAAAAGAGAGAAGCGGCCTTCAGTGTCGGCAGCAGTCAGCTGTTTACCAGACGCAAACACACAGGCGCCGCTCTCCGAAAGTGGTCGGCAAAAACATGGCGCTAGTGTGCGAGTTACTACAAAGAGTAGCTGACGACCCGAGCAGAGTCGTCTGCACCACAAGTGCCTACTGGTCACTGGACACCAGCTATGTACCTCTTGTCAGTCGGTGATAACACCTTGTTGTTGTTCGTTGTGCTCTTCAATCCGAACACTGGTTTGAGGCGGCTCTCCACTCTACCCTGTCCTGTGCAAGTCGCTTCATCTCAGAGTAACTACTGCAGTCTATATCTCTAAGAACCTGCTTGCTGCAGTCATCTCTTGATTTCCCTCTACTTTTTTATCCCCCCCCCCTCCCCCGTCCCTGCAATACTAAAATTGTGCTACCAACCGGTTCCTTCCTTTAGTCAAGTTGTGTCACAAACTTCTTTTCTCCCCTGTTCTATTCGGTGCCTCATCATTAGTTGCATTGTCTACCCCTTTCATCTTCAGCATTCTCCTGCAGCGTCTCCTTTCGAAAGCTTCTATTCTCTTCTTGTCGTCCATGTTTCACTTCCGTGCATGGCTACACTCCGTACACACACTTTCAGAAAAGAATTTGTAACACTTAAATCTATATTCTATGTTAACAAATTTCCGTTCTTGTGAGAAACGCCTTCCTTGCAGTTGGCAGTGTACATTTTACATCCCTATACGTCAGCCATCATCGGTGATTTTACTGCTCGATGCCAAACCTGATCTACTACTTTTACTGTCTCGTCTCCTAATCTAGTTTCATCACCGTCGGCTGATTTAATTCGACTAGACTCCGAAACCCTTTTCTGATCTCACTAATGTTCATCTTAGATCCTCGTTTCAAGACACTGGCCATTCCGTTCAACTGCTCTTCCAAGTCATTTGGGGTCGCTGACAGAATTACAACGTCATCGGCAAACATTAAAGTTTTTATTTCTTCTCCCTGAAATTTAATTCCTTCTGGATATTTCTCTTCGGTTTTATTTACTGCTTCCTCAGTGTACGAATTGAATAACGTCGAGGTAAGACCACAATCTGCTCCCACTCCTTTCTCAACCGTTGGTTCCCTTTTATGCCCCTCGACTCTTATAACTAACGTCTGGTTTCTGCACAAGTTATATGCGACATTTCGCCTCCTGTATTAAGCCCTTGCTACCTTCAGAATTTCGAAAAGTACGTTCTAGTCAACATTCTCAAAAAGCTTTCACCAAATCCACAAGAGCTATAAATACAAATCAAAAGGCCTGAGCACTACGCGACTTAACTTCTGAGGTCATCAGTCGCCTAGAACATAGAGCTAATTAAACCTAACTAACCTAAGGACATCACACACATCCATTCCCGAGGCTGGATTCGAACCTGCGACCGTAGCGATCGCGCGGTTTCAGACGGAAGCGCCTAGAACCGCTCGGTCACTCCGGCTGGCTGATGGTTCGGTAACATTCTCACCTTTTAGCACCTGATTTCTTTGGAATTGGGATTTTTACACTCTGAGGGTATTCGGCCTATCTAATACATCTTGCATGCCGGATGGAAGAGTTTTATCATGGCTGAGTCTCCAACGGCTAGCAGTAGAATGTCGGGTTCGGTCTATTAGTGCTTTGTCAAATTCTTGACACAATACTATATATCGTATCTCTTCCCACAATACTATATATCGTATCTCATCTTCATCGGTGTCGCATTGGTCTGTTTATTATTGCCTTGAACTTTATTTCACCGAGCGAGGTGCCGCAGTCGTTAGCACACTGGACTCGCATTCGGGAGGACGACGGTTCAATCCCACGTCCGGCCATCCTGATTTAGGTTTTCCGTGATTTCCCTAAATTACTCCAGACAAATGCCGGGATGGTTCCTCTGAAAGGGCGCGGCCGACTTCCTTCCCTAATCCGATGAGACCGATGACCTCACTGTTTGGTGTCTTCCCCCAAAACCAACCAACCAACCAACTTTATTTCGTTTGTGTAGGCCCCCTATTCAGAGTGATCAGAAAGAGTCTGAAGAGCTTGTAAGTGCTTTGCTGGGGAATGTAGGCTGAGAAAAGAAATCGATATGTTGAGCCCTTTGATGAAGTTAGACAATCAGGTCGTTTCATGTGCGATTCAAGCACCTGTACCCGCTATGCGGTAGTGCACAGACATCTGTGTTAAACTGTACGTTTTTCGGGAATGATAAATTTAAGCTAGTTGAGCAACAACTACATTTGCTCAGTTTGAGTTGCCCTAACGAAGAACAAGTGTGGCCGCACCGTCTGTGGCAGGCTGCTTGAATCTGCGCGCGCGGCTGGCTGATTGGCTAATTTCAGCGCTAAATAAACCGGGAACAGCGCAACTTACCGAATTTCTTTCTTAACAGCTATTTCTCAGCACAACCTACCTTTCAACTCCCTTACAAGCTCTTCAGGCTGTTTCTGGGCACCCTGTGTACTTCTTCCACTTTAACCCTTACGAACATTGTTTTCAAAGTGACATAGGTTTGCGCGATGTTAAGCATTGCAGTGTCTTCGTAAAATTCTACTTGCATCAGATGTACAGAGCTTTTTCAAATATCGTTACCATTTTACATCCTCTTATCAGTACGAGGGCGGTCATAAAGTTTTAACTACCATCTCGAGAAAATGAAGCTGTTACCATAATGCTTGTTGACAGTGTTAGTCCTTCTCTACATATTCACTCTTCAATGAGACCCAATGCACGTGCTGGCCGAGATCTCTGTTCAGGAGAATGCGGGGCGTGACAAAGTTTGACAGTCCAAAGAAGCAGCGTATCAGGCTACGTCGTGTACAGAACAGCCACTTCGACACTTCAGCCTGATAGACTCGCCATAAGCTTGTCCCACGCAGTTTGGGTCTTCCCCTTTTCCAACGGTGGTAAATCCACATTTGTCCAGAGCTTGCTTTACGCCTTTGTCCCTTCGTAAAATTCATACACCGAACACTCGTTCATGGTAATTAGGTGGCTTGAAGGACGACATGTGAGACAAATACAGGGATACACATAAGCTAATGCAACTTGTACCGTTTGAGAGGTAATGAAACAAAAATTTGCACATGTTGTCATTATACTATTGGCTATAATATGAGCTTTTTCCAAATTTTTGTCAAATAATTTGATCACGACATTGATGGATACTTTTGGAACACATACTATCACAAGACGAACATTTTCTCAAAGGTTACTTTACTTACCACTTTCAAATTATGGTAGGATATTCTTAGTAATCAGATAAACAAATCTGTATACCATTGATACCTGTCTTAGAACTCTCAGAACAATTTTTAAATTTGTGTGTAATATACATAGCAATTTTTATTTAACAAAAATTTAAATAAATTTGACAGTAACGCACGTTGAAAAATGTTGTACCACAGGAAGTTGTGGTGTAGCGTGTACAGAGTCTGTAGCAACTTTCACCTCTTTATTTGTAATGGTTCACCAGAAAATGTTCCTTATATACTGAAAAGTGGAAGTTGCGAGAAATTCAGAAAAAAGGTTTTATTGGCATTTATGCCAGAAACAAGTATCTTTATGTCGGTTATAACCATAAATTTGGTGTTTTTGGTCTCTTAGGGGACCGATGACCGTCGCAGTCTGGTCCCTTCAATCTCACAAACCAACCAACCTTTTTGGTCTCCATGTAGGTTTTTTCTTCTAGTCTGATGCTAATGCCGTACTCTTTCGCCAGTATCTTTCATTGACACTTCAGAACTAGTAGTACGCACATCATCAACTTTCAGCAATAGGTTTTCAGTGAAGCCACCAGACAAGCATCACGTGAGGAAATTCTAACAACAATAGACGAGGAAAATGTTGTCTTTCTGCGTCTCTTCTATATGAGGTTAATAAAGCTTCCGCTCGGGTCTTGTGTTCCGTCACATGCGCTTCTCTTTAATAAATCATAATTAATCGGATCGTAAATCTCTACAGAGGCCTTCTCTGATGGCCAGAAATACTAAAATATCGCAAACAAGGACAGAGTCGCGTAGAAAATGATGCGCGGCGGTAAGCACTGGTTGAAACTAGGTGGCTTTTACATCTTTTGTAGCACGAATTAAACTCTTAAAATAGAAGACAATATTTCTAGCATGTTGAAGAACTGCCTGCTGGCAAAAGAAATTTTCAACATTTTGTCGACTAGTTTCACATACGTCCTTCCATAAGTCATCTGCACTGGCTTGACACAGCTGCAGCATTTTCAGTGCTGCCTGAGTTTGGTGCGATTATAGAAAGGGTGTGAGAGGTCGATGAACTCAGTGGGCGGCGGTTTTCGTCATGCTGTAAACGTTGTGTAAGATGGTGGAGACGACGCATGGCTGATTTTAAACTTCTATTATGGCCTCGAATGTGATAATCTGGCCTTATAGCACCAGGGCCTCCACTTGCCTTTTATATTCCGCGTTATTCACAGAATAATGGTCTGGCACTGCGTTCTTTGTCGTTAAGACTTGTTTCCCATGTTGGAAGCGCCTGTGCCACTTAATCACTGCCGGTCGGAGTGGCCGTGTGGTTCTGGGCGCTACAGTCTGGAACCGAGCGACCGCTACGGTCGCAGGTTCGAATCCTGCCTCGGGCATGGATGTGTGTGATGTCCTTATGTTAGTTAGGTTTAATTAGTTCTAAGTTCTAGGCGACTGATGACCTCAGAAGTTAAGTCGCATAGAGCTCAGAGCCATTTGAACCATTTGAACTTAATCACTACGACATATGACGGTGCATTGTTACCGTATACCTTCACCAAGTTATCGTGGATTGTTGCAGCCTTGTTGACCTTCAATTGCAGAACACGATTTACCGCATAACGCTCCGAGTTTCAATAGGCTGCGCCATTTTACTCCAGTTCCTCTACAGACGCTCTGCAGTATTGTGGAGCTGCGAGCGGGCATTTGAAAGTGTAGCACGGCTACAGACAAGTGACTGCAAACGAACAAATATTAGTTACGCAATATCGTATTTGTGATAACTAAAACTTAAAGACTTCCCCTTCGAAAGATTATCAGCTAAATACTAGGGTCGTTCGATAGGTAATGCCCCACATTTTTTTTCCTCAGAACGTATGTATTGTTAAGTCAGAGTTTGGTGGCAATAAACATCAACATATCTTGTCCATATCCTCCTTTCTACGTCGTCTCCATCACGTTCTATGGCCGTACGCAACGTTTCGGAAGAGCATGTATTCCCTGCTGGTAAAAGTTCTTGTCCTGTAGATGTAACTATGTTTTCAGTGCGTGACTGACACTCTTGTCATCTTCAGAATGTGTTCCCCGTAGAGTCAATTGTCGAGTTGTGATGCGGCGGGCGGCACGAATAATGGCATCCGCCGATTCAGCTTGTCTGGAGCAGTGGCTGTGACAGGACGTCCCGAGCGTGGCTGATCGCGGAGCTCTGTTTTCCATTTCCTGAGGCTGTCACTTTCTACACCCATCACCCAGCTGTACTCCTATCAACTGGAGCATCGCCATATACTCCACACAAACGTTTATGGATGTTCACCACGGTTTCTTTTTCTGCACACAAGAATTCAATAACAGCACGCTACTTGTAACGTGAATCGTATGTAGAGTCCATTTTCACGCTGTACTACGGCTCTGCCATCTGTCAGAACGATTCGAAACATCACCGGAACACAGAACAAACATCAAATGGAAAGCATCAACAAGGACGTTTGTCTATATATATAAATGCCTTGAAAAAGATGTATGTATATGTGGGGCATTACTTGTTGAACGACCCTTGTAGAAGAAGGTGCACCGGAAAACTTATTTTCTTAAATTTTCAAAAATATAGTGATTAAAATTCTTCTGGGAATTATGCCGCGTCATTGCTAAAAACTAACAACAGTAATAAGCTAAAACCGACGTTTCGGCCGAATTGCAACGGCCTTCCTCAGGGCACGACTGGTTTTGCATGGGGATAGGTGCTTCTATTTATTACAGACTATCGATGTCTGACGTCACTCTTGTAAAACTTTTAACTGGCCCTCTAATGTGATTGGCTAGTCATGACGTAAAGGAAGATGGAAGGAATGAGGCTATTCGTGGATGTCCATGTCGTCAACCATTGGTAGCTGTCCGCCAACCAGCGTTCGGCTTCTGGTCGGCAAGTTTTCGTGCTGGTGTGCGCGCAAGTGGACTGACAGTTGCTCTACAGCTGTTTGTGCAGATACGTCCGTGTCCCGTGTAGCTTCTGCCCCGCGACCGATCGCGGCCCGTTGGACTGGGATGGGATGTTCTGCTACTTGTAAGCTGACAGGTCTCCCTATTCCTCCTATGTAGGCAGCTCCGCAGTCATGCTCTGTACGATTACAACAACATAATAAATCGGCGATAGCGGAACACCACTGTGACTGTGGACAACCTATCAGGTTCCAGGAAGCCGGAGTACTGGCGAAAGAATCGTGGATGCGAGAACGCAAAACACGGGAGGCGACCGAAATTACTAAGCAGCCAGACAACATCAACGGAGAAGATGGCTACAAACTCCCGGCGTCCTGGCTGCCGGCCATCCCAGTCCAACGGGCCGCGGGGCAGAAGCTACACGGGACACGGACGTATCTGCACAAACAGCTGAAGAGCAACTGTAGCCCACTTCCGCGCACACCAGGAGGAAAACTTGCCGACCAGAAGCCGAACGCTGATTGGCGGACAGGAGCTACTAATCGTTGACGACATGGACAGCTACGAATAGCCTCATTCCTTCCATCTTCCTTTACGTCATGACTAGCCAATCATATTAGAGGGCCAATTAAAAGTTTTACAAGAGTGACGTCAGACATCGATGGTCTGTAATAAATATAAGCACCTATCCCCATGCAAAACCAGTCGTGCCCCGAGGAAGGCCGTTGCAATTAGGCCGAAACGTCGGTTTTAGTTTATTATTGTTGTTAGTTTTTAGCAATGACGCGACATAATACCCAGAAGAATTTTAATCACTATGACACCGGCCGCGGAAGCCTACGTTCTTTGAAAAATATGTTTCTTAAGACATTGTTCTTTTTATGTATTTTTCTGTGAGGATCCCTTAACAGCACTAAAAAGGTTAAACACAAGCTGCCAACATGATAACTTAGATAGAAACTCAAGTACTAGAGTTTTCGCCGTGTTAAGTTGTGACGCATCTACCCTTACATCCATGTGTTCCCCTTACGTTTCACACGGTTTAGTCACGTTAATGTGACTGCCGCCTATGTTCGACGTCAACGTGCAATAACCAGTCACAGGCGGCAGGTCACAGAGCTAGCACTGGAGGGTATATAGAGCGTGTCGGCAGGAGGGGGGGGGGGGGGGGATCGGAAAAGCAGTGCAATTGTAATGCGGAAATGGGGTGACTGATCTGACGATCAAAAGGGCACGATCATTGGCTTTCGGGCCAAGGGTAAAACCATTTCCGAAACGGCAAAGTTTGTAAACTGTTCGCGTTCTGCCGTCGTTGAAGTCTACCGTGCACGGCAAAATGGCGCTGTACAGAACCGGCAATGAGGCATCTGTGGTTCACCAAAGGCCATAGATGACAGGAGATGACGATGGGTGTGGAGATGTGTACGGGCGAGCAGACGTGCAGCTGCGAGCAACTGACCGCCCAGGTGAACCGAGGAGCTGCCTGCAGTGTCTCCTAAACGACCGCTCACTGAACGTCGCTCCGTATGGACGTCCGCACAGGAGCCCGGTTCATGCACCCGTGCTGACTGCTGTTCGTCGGCGACGAAGGCCGGAATTCGCTCGCCAGTATCACAGCCGGACGGCGACTGAATAGTGAGAGGGGGGCCTCTCAGATGGCAGATGGTCGTTGGCGTTTACAGCGTGAAGTGTCTGAAAGCAAACATCCTGCAACAATCGTCGAAGGGCCCGGAAGGGGTAGCACTGCAGTCCGTGTTATGTTTCCGTGACATTCCCTGCGTGATGTCCTCATTTTGGAAGGCACAGCGGATGAACACAAGTACGCACCTATCCTTAGGGACCATGTCCACTTCGACATGCGGTTTTGTTTCCTCGGCCAACAGCATTCACCAGCAGGACAATTTAACGTGTCACAGCACGCAGTGTACGTGCGTGTTGTTCGAAGATCACCAGGATCAGCTTGCCGGACTCCCGTGGGCACCACACTCTTCGGATTTAAACCCAATCGACGATCGATGGGTTAACCTCGACAGGGTTGTACGCCCCATTTAACCTCAACTGCGAAACATCGTGCAGTTGGCCACGGCTCTAGAGTCGGAATGGCTGCACATCCCTGCCGGTGCGTTCCAGAAGCTCATTCCTGAGCGACTCGCAGCGATTCGCGCTACAAAAGGTGATTATTCAGGCTTGTGACAGATGGTTACATTATAATCTCGTGAATTCCCCTTCCATCAGGTTGTAATTCCGGTCTTTTTCTCTCTCTCGGAATCGCTTTGCGTCCCATGCAGCATAGAGTTTATGTATACTGTACGCCAACTTGTCGCTGCGATTCGCTCCTGTGGTCAGCGGCAGACAGAGCTATTTTACATTGCTCAGTCTGAGTGATACACGGTTGCGCTAGCTCAGTCTCAGGCCGGCGCGTATAGAAGAGCGAGGCTGTGAAGCTCTCTGCACTCCTGTCTTCGATAACCAGCATTTGTCGGAGCAGCACGGCTTTGAATGTGGTTTTAATGTCTATCAAATCCAGTCCGTCGTCTTCTACAAAAACTGATCACACTGCCTCGAGATTTCTTCCCTACAGTGCTTCTGCTGGCGGTTGACTATCCGCCCTTTCACCATGCTTTCGGCAAGTGTTCATACTGAGTAACTCTATTTGTTGGAATAGATACAGTCTGCGGTTGGTGCCCAGTTTGACGAGTCCTATTATGATGTAGAGTATGCTTCTTCAGTTGTATTCAGCGAGCGAGGCGGCGCAGTGGTAAGTCACTGGACACTGAACTTACTTTCGGGAGCTGTAGAGACATAGATTATCCGTGCTTTTCCTGAGTGGCTGAAGGCTCCGGCACGGTTCCCTCTGAAAGGTTACGGTCCATTTCCTTTCCCGAGATTGTGCGCCATTGATCTCATTTCGACGGAAGCTTAAAATACCTTCCATCCTCCGAGGGCAAGGCTGTTTAATTACATCGAGGATTTTGTGGCTCTGCTGGTCGGTGCGTCGAACTTGCTGGAATGGATCTGCCTGCCCGTTTCCTGGCTTAAATCTCATCGAGCACGTCTGTGATGCGTTGGTGAGACGAACGGCATCACGTAGTGAGTCCCCATGCACCAACGACCATCCAGCATATAACACTTCCCTGTGCTACTGCCATACCATAACCTTAAAGTTGTACGCAGATCGTAAAATGGAACTATCTTGTTAAAGCAATTATGGTATAAAGCAACAGAGCAGTGTTACCCTCTGAAAAGAATTTTGTTGTGATGACCGTGCTGTGCCTAACGAAGGTGGCGTATCGGAAATGAAAGTCAGAATTACGTAAATATTTGAACAGTAACAAACAATAATTTACGTACCCACAGTGTCGAAATGATATTAAAAACGTTTGCCAGCCTAATTAGGCATACGAATGAGTAAAATTTTTGTTCAAGAAACAAACACAACCTATACTTTTGTCACACGGGAGTGCAATGAACTCTGGCACCTGCATATGTTCACGTTAAGGTTGGAGCTCACAGAGAAGAACAAACTATTTGCGTAAATATAACAGGATATACGTTCAATATGACTTTTCAAACAAATTCCTCTCTAACATGAAATATGGATATGGTTCACAGCAAAATTAGTTATTGTGCATAGATTAACACCTTTCTGCTTAGAATGAAAATTAAATGGAGTCCACTAACAAATTACTTCTCGCTGTCTTTTGAATAAAGAAGTTACTATTTTCATAGATAGTGGTCTTTCAATTAATCGTTATATAGCATGAGCACAACAGACAATCTGTGGATCCTGTTACACCATTAATATGCACTTCCAATACACAAGAGAGACAAGCGCTTACCAACCATGAGTATATAACTTTCCACAAATGCAGTTCACGACTTTTACAATATTGACAAATTTGTGGAAAACTGACTCACCTTTTAAAATTTACAACAGACAGCACTATGATCATTAACTAAGCAAAACTTTATAAGCCTCAGTTTTAAGAACTTTTAATTGTTAAAAGTAACAGCAAATTGTCTTTATTACTACAGTCTTCTACTTTCAAGTCAATGATTAAATAAGTAAGTTTGAAAGTCCACAAAACTTTAAATTGGACTGTTTCAATTTCTGGGAGGCTTTCACAAAGCTACATTTACTACCTCCCACAATTTCACCAAATCCACAGTTAATCTGAATACTCCCTTATTACCAAAGATCAAACAATATTATTTAATTAACTGTTTGGCTTTGAGGCTTTTATTTTTTCCACAACAAGGACACTCGGTAATCATAGTTCAAACGGAGAGGAACCTGAGAGGTGTTGTGATAAGGAAATAATGAAGGTAGGTACATAAATTCAGTTATAAATTACCTTATATTTGAGTACGCTATAACATCCAATGAGCTGATCCTTCACTGTACATTACTATAGTTCTTCTGTTCTATTACAGTGATTGCACAATGTGGTGGCGAATGCATGTTGGTAGGTGGATTTGCAGGTAGAATTGTTGGACTCTGTCATTTGTTGGTGGTGATGATAGATACCAATTCCAGAATAGTTCCAGCTCTTTATCCATCCATCCGAGGCATTGGAAAGCGTCAGGAAAAGCCTCTCTCGGAACCAGCACAATACACAACTTTTACATGAGCAGTTGATAGTTTGGTAGCTCGTCCCCGGCTGACTCTTGGTTCCACCTTTCTATCCATGCCAACCACATTTTGCGCCCGCTACATAGTTCAGTTCCCGAGGGGAACCACACCACCTTTTACATGCAAATTAACTCAGAACCCTAAGTGAAGGTCAGCAGTTTGCATAACAGCAACCAAACATATGAAATAAAACAGAACATTTGCATATATTGACATTTCTACAAAAAATTATTAACATAGAAATTACAATTGTATACAGTAAGTTTTGTTCTCTCCAAATGACAGAAAAAATTTAAATGACAGATATACTACATTGCATAGAATCGAACCATGGCACCAAAGTTTTGCACAAAGAAAGGAGTATACAATTTTGTGTCATCGATTCAATCAAATAACGTTTACAGGAGCTCAACAATGGGATTTGAACAAAACAGAAAGCAAAATGATTCAACAAAAGGTATGTAATGTCTAAGTTATGGTGTTAGAAACTTACATTCGGGAGCCGTAGAGACATATGTTTAAGGGAAGCTCCGGAACGGTTCCCTTTAAAAGGTCACGGTCCATTTCCTTCCCCGAGTTTTTGCTCCATTGACCTAATTTCGATGGGACCTTAAAATGCATTCGTTCTTCCGAGGGCAAGGCTGTTTAATTACATCGAGGATTTTGTGGCTCTGCTGGTCGGTGCGTCGAACTTGCTGGACTGGATCTGCCTGCCCGTTTCCTGGCTTAAATCTCGTCGAGCATGTCTGTGGTGCGTTGGTGAGACGAACTGCGACACGCAGCACGTCCGCGTGCACCAACGACCATCCAGCGGTTGTCGACAGCTCTGGTGGAGGAATGGACCACTCCCACCACGACCTCGTGGCCAGCACGAGAGCACGCCGCAGAGCGCGTGCTGCGGGCCGCGACGAAATGTCGTGTGGCTGGGGCCCCCCCTCGGGTGGACTGGTCTCCCGGTGCAAGTCTCTTCACTTGACACCACTTCGGCGACTTGCTCGTCGATGGGGATGATACGATGATGAGGACGACGCAACACCCAGTCCCTGAATGGAGAAAGCCTCCGACCCAGCCGGGAATCGAAACCGTGCCCCTTTGCATACCATTCCGTCGCGCTGACCACTCAGCTATCGAGGCACCGTCCGTGAAGGTCACGCACCCTGTTAAGAACCTTTTCCTGCCTTTTGTAATGTCCTGCGGACCGTCGTATAGGTCTCGCTGACAGTGTAATTACTGTCTTCGGACAAAAATGCCATTTCTCTTCGTCTCATCGCGTATTTCTTTCAGTCACCTTCTGTGTGTTCTATGTATTGTCCCAGTGGCATCGAGCTGTGTTACGTGGCTGTGAGACATGGTACGAAAGTTTTTCAGAGTAGCGTATTTTGTGGAAAAATGTAGTCTTAGATGAAAATTCCCATGCGAGGGGCACATATCAGATAGACTACAACGAGGTTACTGTGGTGAAGTATTTGACGCTACCCCTAGCGCGACCGCGAACAAAGCCTTTCCTCGTGGAGTTACTGAGCCGAGGCCTGCGCGACGTTTGCTTTACGGTGCTCAGGAGTGGCCAAGCGGGCAGCTGTCGCACGGTGTGAGTTGTGTTTCTTGTGTGGTACAAATACAAATCAACAATTCTCGGAATTTTTCCTTTGCTTGTTCTGTGAAGCCGTTCTTCTCTCCAAACTTTATGATTCTAGGTCAACGGGAAGTACTCTACAGGTTTTAAGGAGTGAGTTTGCGAGTCTCAAAATATGTGACATAGATGGCCGTGTGTTTTTATTTCATTGGCTCAGAAGCACAACTTTTGTACACCACCAGCGGACTTTAGACTTTAGTATGTGACATAATGGTCTTTAAGAGAGAGGAGTATTGAGTATTCACGAAGTATTGAGATTAGCACTCGAGTCAACACTTTTCCCGTTTAAAGCGACCTGTCTACAGGTACGATGTAAGGTTCTAAGTATCGCACCAGTGACTTGTAGTACATGACATTGCTTTAAGAGGATAGTAGACGTGAAGTGAGCTGCCGAATGGCGCGGGAAGACTTGTCCTGTATGAAACTGTGCTTTTTTATTGAAACGTCCCCTTAGAAAAATTACGAATGACAGTGCTGGAAAAACTCTTACGTTATTTGATACGGAGACAGCTGCATAAAACTGAAGGTACTCACACAGTTCTCTGTTTACTTATTCTGATCATCACTGAACTGACACGCAATATTTTTTAGTGCAACGCAATCTGACGCAAATCCCTACAAAGGAATGGCCCTGGCTAACAATAACCTATACCTTTCATGAATCACTTACCTCACAAAAATCTTCGTTACTCGAACTACTGCAATACAGCTAGCGCCAATACTGCCAGCTAAATAAAAGATTCAAAATACGAGGTGCATTCAAGTTCTAAGGTCTCCGAAATCGATGAAACTGGCGTTACTTCTCGACGTAATCGCCCTGCAGACGTACACATTTTTCACAACGCTGATGCCATGATTCCATGGCAGCGGCGAAGGCTTGCTTAGGAGTCTGTTTTGACCACTGGAAAATCGCTGAGGCAATAGCAGCACGGCTGGTGAATGTGCAGCCACGGAGAGTGTCTTTCATTGTTGGAAAAAGTCAAAAGTCACTAAGAGCCAGGTCAGGTGAGTAGGGAGCATGAGGAATCACTTCAAAGTTGTTATCACGGAGAAACTGTTGCGTAACGTTAGCTCGATGTGCGGGTGCGTTGTCTTGGTGAAACAGCACACGCGCAGCCCTTCCCGGACGTTGTTGTTGCAGTGCAGGAAGGAATTTGTTCTTCAAACATTTTCGTAGGATGTACCTGTTACCATAGTGCCCTTTGGAGCGCAATGGGTAAGGATTACGCCCTCGCTGTCCCAGAACATGGACACCATCATTTTTTATAGCACTGGCGGTTACCTGAAATTTTTTTGGTGGCGGTGAATCTGTGTGCTTCCATTGAGCTGACTGGCGCTTTGTTTCTGGTTTGAAAAATGGCATCCATGTCTCATCCATTGTCACAACCGACGAAAAGAAAGTCCCATTCATGTTGTCGTTGCGCGTCAACATTGCTTGGCAACATGCCACACGGGCAGCCATGTGGTCGTCCGTCAGCATTTGTGGCACCCACCTGGATGACACTTTTCGCATTTTCAGGTCGTCATGCAGGATTGTGTGCACAGAGCCCACAGAAATGCCAACTCTGGAGGCGATCTGTTCAACAGTCATTCGGCGATCCCCAATATAATTCTCTCCACTTTCTCGATCATGTCGTGAGACCGGCTTGTGCGAGCCCGAGGTTGTTTCGACTTGTTGTCACACGATGTTCTGCCTTCATTAAACTGTCGCACCCACGAACGCACTTTCGACACATCCATAACTCCATCACCACATGTCTCCTTCAACTGTTGATGAATTTCAATTGGTTTCACAACACGCAAATTCAGAAAACGAATGATTGCACGCTGTTCAAGTAAGGAAAACGTCGCCATTTTAAGTATTTAAAACAGTTCTCATTCTCGCCGCTGGCGGTAAAATTCCATCTGCCGTATGGTGCTGCCATCTCTGGGACGTATTGACAATGAACGCGGCCTCATTTTAAAACAATGCGCATGTTTCTATCTCTTTCCAGTCTGGAGAAAAAAAATCGGAGGCCTTAGAACTTGAATGCACCTTGTACTGAAAGCACTAACTACTGATAGGCATAGTTAGCAAACGAAAGATTTTGATAGAGAGCAAATAATGTATTTACCTTAATAGTGTTCAAAAGTCATAATGTATATATATATAATTTTCTGACATCCAATTAAAGAAATTTCCTTTTTCTGACGGACACACATCCAGATCGTCCGTTCTCAAAACTCTGGCATCTCTCTCTCTCCACATCCACTACTGGTGGCGGCTCACCTCCAACTACCCAACGCTACGCACTGTTCACATCCAACTGCCCAACACCACACTAGCGAATATTCCAACAATGAGTCTAACCAGCCACAGACTGCACTCAGCGCAGTCAGAGATTTTCATACAGAGCACTACGTGGCGTTACCAACATAAAAACCTAAACAGCCTACTTACATAGCATGAAAACCTAAACAGCCTACTTGCAGAATGTCCCTCATTGTTGCGGCGGAGAGGGTATGAGTGTAGACATGACAACTGAGGGGTGGGTAGTGAATACGACAGAACGTTGCCAAGTAACCGACTCTGAACGTGGGTTGATAATGATGCCAGCCTCACGGGTCAGAATACATTGTAGAGTGCACGAAGACTCAAGTTTCAGAGGTTTGCAGTGTCTAGGGCAGATCTCCAACATCGCAGGGACAGTGTTCCCACACACGCAACAGTCGCACAGCAGGACCACAAGTGTTTGACGAACGGAAGGGCGGCTACGTCGCCTCTGTACAGCCGTACGACGAGACCGAAGGTCTGCTGTGACTTGGGTGTGTCTGGAACCTGTCTCTGCCTGGAATCTGCAGAGACGAGTGCGCAGCATAATAGTTCGCTGCAGGCGACGACCGACTCGTGTGCGGCTCGTATCTCCATGACTTTTGGCCACTCACGTTACATACAGCACTGTGCACTCTTCCCAGAGCTTCCACGCGTCGCTTTTTGGTGTTTCAAGATTTTCTCAATGCACAGCACCCGACAAAAAAATTTGAAGCACCCAGAGGACGTGGTCGGACGTCAATGTCACTTCGTAAACATTCACATAATTGCAGGTAGGCAAATCATTAGAGTTTCAAAGTTCTGTGACAAGTACTAGATTATTCTAAGAGGTTTCTGGATTGCAGGCGAATCATGCTGACTTCTTGCCAATATACGAGGCCTGTTCAGAAAGTAAGCTCCGATTGATTGCCAAATTGAAACCACAGTGAACATCAGAAATGTTTTACTTGTAACAATTAGCTACACCTTTCAGGTACTTCTCTACGTAGTCGCCGTTCTGACTTAGACTTTTGTCATAGCGTTGTACTAACTTTTCAATAGCCTCATTATAGAAGGCAGCCGCCAGTGCTTTCCGCCAATTCTCCACGCTGGCCTACACCTCGTTGTCTGTGTCAAAATGTTGTCTTCAAAGACAGCGGTTCATGTGACCAGAGATGAAACTCAGGGGGAGACAATTGCGGACTGTATTGTGGGTAATCTAACATTTCCATTTGAAAACGATGCAGGAGCATCTTCATTGCCCCTGCAGAATGCGGCTGAGAATTGTCGTGAAGACGAAACAGCACGACAGTTATGTAATGTTAGCTGCATAGCTTCAGGCGAAATTTCTCACCAGGCCCTCGTACTTGGCGGCAGACACTATTTTCTAGACATCTTTACGCACTCACTGCGTGCTCAGAAATGAGAAGAGCGACGTGATGCTAACTGGGGTTATACTAGAGACACTACCCAACACATCTGTGCAAAGCTTTATCGGATTTTCATAGTCGTTTCCATTTCGCGACCGATCGGAGCTTACTTTCTGAACGCCCCTCGTATTTCGGCTAGTAACCGTCCAGCCATCTACAGATGAGACTGGAGACTGCTTTCTTTTTTTTTATGTAGGTTGAAATACAGCGTCACCGGTGGATCAGGACCTTACTGTCTTCGTGGGAGGTAAAAAATGTCGTATCATACAGTGACGTCATACCAAGGACATCTTTGGAGTGCACGTTGAGGTGTGGCGGTGGGACTTGAAGTCCCATACCACCCTCTGACGATGGAAGTTCAGGGTGCAGGCAACATTTAACACAACTGCACGAGACGAGGCACTGAGACTGGTTTCTTATGGCGGTCGAGGAGACTGCTAGTGCACGGTATCACCTGTATACAAAAATCGGCACGGAAACGTGTGCGCACTAGCAGCCGTCACAGGAGCGTCGTCTATCGAAATCCTCGCCCTCTGCAAATACTGTTCGACAGCTACATCTACATCTACATCCATACTCCGCAAGCCACCTGACGGTCTCTGGCCCGCAGGCGCATACCTAAGGGTGAACCTACATGTCCGCCCTCTGTCGAAATGCGCGCTCGTATCGCTAAAACACAAATGTCACATGTCGCCAGATTTGTCATTATGAATAAAAAGTTTCCTCTAAGAAGAAATTAAAGAGATAACCGAGTCCCAAGCCTTGGCCAGTTGAACGCCCACGATTTATAAGATTTTGTGCTAGACGTATTTTCAAAGATTCTTTAATTACTCAATCGCAAAACGATCTGGCCAGGGCGACAACAATCTTCGTCCTGGCGAGATCCTTTTGGAATTCAGTAATTAAAAAATCTGAGGAAATACGTCTAGCAGAAACTCTTATAAACAGTGATGGCGGCATTCAATTGGACATTGCTTCAGACCCAGTTATCTCTTTAATTTCTTCTGAAACTTCTTAATAAAATACTTGTTTCAACTGCTGAGTGAAATTGAATGCAAGTGTCACTTTGCTAGTCTTTATCCTTACAACACTTACCTACCGAATTTGCCATGGCAAAAAGAACTCAAACTTATCGTATTCATTAATTACTCTCAATTTACAACCGTAACACGATCTGACTGCTACCAAATTAACTCAAAAGAATGACCCTGACTAAAAAGAATTCCTAACACTAACCTATACATTTTATTAAGCACTTACCTCTCAAAAATCTTCATTACGCAAACTACTGCAATACAGCGAGCGTCAATACTGCCAGTTACATAAAAGATTCTAATTACTAAAGTCACTAACTGCTAATAGCCATGTGGTTAGCAAAGGAAAGATTTTGTTGCAATCCAAATAATGTTTTTTTTACCTCAATAATGTGACATCCAATTCAGGCACGAGTATAAATCGTCATTGACATCTAGTACAAAGGTATATAATCGTGAATAATACAAAATCTCCAAGTCGAACATCTACAGATCGTTAGCTTACGCGAACACTTCAGACCTCTACCCTCCACCAATGCTAACTTCTCACATCTAACATCCATCACTGCTGGCTGTTCACCTCCAACTGCCCAACTGTACTTCCATCGCTGCTGGCGACCAACTTCCAACTGCCCAACACTACTGGCGATGAACTTCCAACAACGAGTCCAACCAACCACAGGGTCTCTTACAAAGGAAGCGCAGACAGAGACCCAATGCAAAGCGATACACAGCGCTGCCAACACAGAAGCAGCCCACTTACACTTCTGAGAGGAAACATTTTATTCTAATAAAAACTTCAAGAATCACATCAAGTGCTAGGTTACTGTAAATGATCGAAGAGATTTCATGAATTCACTGTAGCTACAGTAACTGACATATTGTTACAAAACTCAGCACTCGTACAGAAAAACTCTAAAACTTTTGTTTTGTTGCAGCCGCATTTCAGATCTGTGCCACGAGAGCGCACCAGTGAGCCGTTATGCAAAATGGCGACAGGCTTCTAGATAGTGTATGTTGTGCTTGAAGTGCATTCACGTCAGTCTGGCATAACAGTGCAAGGACACAGCAGAGCGAATTACAACAAAGATCCACCAACTGCCAACTCCATTACAAAATGGTATATGTTTCAGGATGCCTCTACGAGGGGAAATAAGATGGTCGGGCTGCAGTGAGTCAAGAAACGGTTGACCGCGTGCGGCCGAACTTGGCGCGTAGTCCACAGAGGTTGATACAACACACAGCAAGGAGAGAGCTGAACGTACCACAACCGACCGTGTGCAATATATTAAGGAAACAACTGAAGTTGTAGTCTTAGCGTTTGTTATTTCTATAATCACCGATTACCGATGACAAAACAGGCTCCTTGCATTTTCGGCACAATTGCAACGGCTTATGGAAGAGGATCGGTTCTGTGAGAAATTCTTCAGTGATGAAGCAACATTTTTTTGGTGACTCGTGCTATCGCGCAGCTCATTCGAGATTCATTGAAAGTTAATACATTCTGTGGAGTCTTACAGTTTAGACTTCACGGTCCCTTTTTTTTCTGTGGTCAGACAGTTACAGGACACGTGTATGTGGTCATGATGGAAAATTAGTTGATGCCGCAACTGGAGACCGACAGTATGGACTTCAGCTACCGACTGGATCGTGTACTAACACACTTGCATCACGATGTTCGTGAATTCTTAAATACGAAATTGAGAAACCGTTAGATCGGTCGTCGTGGGGTTGATGACCAGCAATTCGTGTCGTAGCCTCCACGCTCTCCCGAGATAACGTCATATCACGTTTTTGAATAGGGTTATGTGAAAGATTCGGTGTTTAGTCTGACACATCAACAGTGCTTTTGTGCAGATTGGTAGGGACATAGTGTTGATTATCGGCCTGACATCTGGAGAATACGTAGGGGGCACACATGCAACACTTGTAATATCTCCAAAAAAATTTTTTTTCGGTGTTTTCTATGTGTGTGCAAAGCCCTGTGATAATATCTCAAATAATATACCTGCAGCAAATCTGCGAAACCGCTTCAATCATTTACGATAGCTCTGTAGAATGGCCACCAGATCACATCAGTGTTGCTGTACGCTGTTACTAGTGTGTGTGAGTGTGAGGGTGCCTAGTGTATTGTCACCGCGCGTGTGTTCTTAAATCAGCCGCCAAGTGTACCAGCGCGGGCCGGCCACTGCAGGCCGGCTGCAGGAAGCCCACCGGCGACTCGCTGCTATATACGAGAGGATGATGATGATGATGATGATGATGATGTTTGGTTTGTGGGGCTCTCAACTGCGCGGTTATCAGAGCCCTTACAAATTCCCAATCGTTACACAGTCCGATCTCGCCACTTTCACAAATGATGATGAAATGATGAGGACAACACAAACACCCAGTCCCCGGGCGGAGAAAATCCCCAACCTGGCCGTCTTATACTGCAATTACTGTTATTAGTTAATGTAACACGCTAAATTATGAATGTTTCCAGTTAATTGTAAGATCGGTGTGGGTTGGCGTGATGAAGTGGACAGGATGCAAGATAAGTTATTTATATTATTCTTCTTATGTCATAGGGAGAGAGGGAGAGTAATAATTTTTTACAATAACAATGTGTAAACAGTGTTTCTTGACGTACAAGTATTTTGTTCTGTGGGTCACTAACGTTGACATGGCGTCTAGTCGCTAAAAGTGGCCCATTACTAGTCGGGAGATGTGGTCCAGCTATTCACCCCAACAAGAGTTATTTATTTGCAAAAAGCACGCGTAGTACAACAGATAACACTCACTTCTAAAACATTTTATAAACAAAGCTATCATCCGCTATTCTATCGATTTGTGACAGCTTCACATTAATCAATTTATATTATTGAAAACCGTCTCAGGTCCGTTATATCTGGCTGAATACAGACAGATTCTTTCAGACAGAAAACTGTGCCTGGAAATCAGAAAAACGAACGTGGGATGATACTGGATGGCACTGGCCACAGAAGCCGGTCAATTATGGAAAATTTTTCCCTTTGCAATGCTCCAGGAAAGTGCATGTACACACATCAAAAAAAGTTTTGAATCACCCCGGTTCCCAGAAGTCCTGAAGATAGAAGTTGACCGTGGATATTGTATCACACACACACAGTCCCTTTGACTGTTCAGAGATGTCACTACCCGCCCAAAGCTGTAAACAACCATGCATGAGCAGCGCCTATTAGACGGAGGGGGTCCGAAGCCGATCAGTTCCAGTCCTTTCCACCAGGAAGGAGGTACACAGCTCGTCTTGTCTGTAGCTCAACCATGCCTAGACGGTCAATACCGCGGCTGGAACGTGTCTGCATTGTTACCTTGTTCCAGGAAGGGCTCTCGACAGGGGAAGTGTCCAGGCATCTCGGATTGAACCAAGGCGATGTTGTTCGGACATGGAGGAGATACATAATCTCGTTACTTAGGAGTGCTGCATTTTGGCAAACCAGAGAGACAGGAACTGTCAATGACATGCCTCTCTCAGGCCGCCCCAGGGCTGCTACTGCGGTGGATGACCGCTACCTGCGGATTATGGCTCGGAGGAACCCTGACGGCAACGCCACCATGTTGAATAACGCTTTTAGTGCAGCCACAGGACGTCGTGTTACGAATCAAACTGTGCGCAAAGGGCTGCATGATGCACTACTTCACTCCCGACGTCCATGACGAGGTCCATCTTTGCAAGCGCGACACTATGCAGCGCAGTACAGATGGGTCCAACAACATGCCGAATGGACCTCTTAGGATTGGCATCACGTTGTGTTCACCGATGAGTGTCGCATATGCCTTCAACCAGACAATCGTCGGAGACGTCTTTGGAGGCAACCCGGTCAAGCTGAACGCTTTAGACGCACTGTCCAGCGAGTGCAGCAAGGTGGAGGTTACCTGCTGTTTTGGGTGGCATCATGTGGGGCCGACGTACTCCGCTGGTGGCCATGGAAGGCGCCGTAACGGCTGTACGATACGTGAATGCCATCCTCCGACCGATAGTGCAACCATATCGGCAGCATATTGGCATTAGTCCTCATGGACGACAATTCGCACTCCCATCGTGCACATCTTGTGATTGTCTTCCTTCAGGATAACGACATCGCTCGACTAGAGTGGCCAGCGTTTTCTCCAGACATGAACCCTATCGAACATGCCTGGGATAGATTGAAAAGGACTGTTTATGGTCGACGTGAGGCACCAACCAGTCTGAGGGATCTACGTTGAATGGCCGTTGAGGAGTGAGACAATGTGGACCAACATTTTCTTGATGAACTTATGGATACTATGCCACGACGAATACAGGCATGCATCAATGCGAGAGGACGTTCTACTAGGTATTAGAGGTACCGGTGTGTAGAGTAGTCTGGACCACCACCTCTGAAGGTCTCGCTGTGTGGTGGTACAACATGCAGTGCGTGGTTTTTATGAGCAATAAAAATGACGGAAATGATGTTTATGTTGATCTCTATTCCAATTTTCTGTACAGCTTCCGGAATTCTCGGAACCGAGGTGATGCAAACTTTTTTTGTTGTGTCTGTTGCCAATATATTGTTTTCTTTTTCACTTTAAATATTCGGTGTAGTACCTCATTATATGTAGATTCCAAATATTAAGTGGTAAGTTTCTATGGTTAACCACGGTTTGGTGAAAACTGAATTCCTCTTTGAGTGGCTGCTTTACAGACCCCCTCCCGAGGTGTCGCCTAAGAATGTCAGTATTGGTTCATAAGCAAAATTGTTTGACAACCACATTCTATACTGACAGACGTAGTCCACTTAGTGGAGCTGTACAAACGTGCACGAAACATCGTGTCGTATGGCTTGCGACGTGTTGCCATTTTCGATGTATTCGCACTCATGTTGGAATTTTGATGTACATTCATGAGGTGGTTTGTTTTTTGCATTCGCTTGAACTTGCATTAAGGGTTACATTGCACAGGCATTACGTCTAAGGCTTTTGTGTGATAAACAGATTTCAGCAGATAACTCAGGTCGAAACTGATTCAGTTATCAGAAATCTTCGGCTACGTGATTGTGAACCATTGTATACAACACAGTCTAAATGTTACATACTGTTAATCACAGTAGGTAGCAGAAGATAATGATATTTGTCCTTGCACAAACAGAACCTATAAGATCCAATTTTCTACACTTGGTGGTTGTGTCGTAAGTCTTTATCAGTTTTATGCACGTTGTCAAAATTCAGTTGCATTGCTTCCAAGAAACCATACCCCTTCTCTTTACGCTTTGCGTGAGCTAGCCTTCTGCTAACGACAGTAAAAAGGACAGATCGCGTTATCCTTGCGTCATATTCTCTTTCTGCGGATAAATTTCAAGGCACGAAATGTGCACATGTGCACATCACTTTGCATGAGCACTCGTAATTAGGCAAGAAGGGAGGGGGTCTTTCAACTGCCAAGATTCTTTTTCGTTATCTTTTGATCGCTTGTTTCAGTGTGCACGCTAAGCAGCTTCACTAATAATACTAATTATTTACGTCAAACACTTAGAAGTCGCATTACGCTTTAAATCGTACATAAAATACTAAAATATTCACAACATTAAATTTTAAACCGAATTCCATGATGGCTTGATCATAAACCGAAACCGATAACGGTAGCTATTTGTGTGACGTGAGGAAGAAAAAAGTAACTTAAAAATTCGTTTAGAAGGCTGATGCTTTGTTATTGTAAAGCCATAAGCCTGTCTCTGTTCGTTTGAGTGTAGACTGAGGTGGCAAAACTCACGGGACGGGGATTTACGTACTTGTACAGACGGCGGTAGTATGGCGTGCACAGGGCACAATAGGGCAGTGCGTAGGCGGAGCTGTCGTTTGTACTGGGGTGACTCACGAGGAAAGGTTTCCGGCATGAGTGTGCCGCACAGCGGATAGTTGACAGACTTTGAATGCGGAATGATAATTGGACCTAGACCAGTGGGACATTCCATTTCGTAAATCGTTAGGGAACCGGATATTCCGAGATCCACAGTGTTGACACACAGTCAACATGGGTTTAGAAAACATCGTTCCTGTGAAACACAACTAGCTCTTTATTCACATGAAGTGTTGTGTGCTATTGACAAAGCATTTCAGATCGATTCCTTCCGGAAGGCTTTTGACACTGTGTCACACAAGCGGCTCGTAGTGAAATTCTGTGCTTATGGAATGTCGTCTCCGTTATGTGGCTGGATTTATGATTTCCTGTCAGAGAGGTCACACAGTTCGTAGTAACTGACGGAAAGTCATCGTGTAAAACAGATGTGACTTCTGGCGTTCCCCAAGGTAGTGTTATAGGCCCTTTGCTGTTCCTTATCTATATAAACGATTTGGGAGACAATCGAGCAGCCGTCTTCGGTTGTTTGCAGATGACGCTGTCGTTTATCGGCTAATAAAGTCATCAGAAGATCAAAACAAACTGGAAAACGATTTAGAAAGAATATCTCAATGGTGCGAGAAGTGGCTGTTGACCCTGAATAACGAAAAGTGTGAGGTCATCCACATGAGTGCTAAAAGGAACTCGTTAAACTTCGGTTACACGATAAATCAGTCTGATCTAAAAGCCTTAAATTCAACTAAATACCTAGGTATTACAATTACGAACAACTTAAATTGGAAGGAACACAGAAAATGTTGTGGGGAAGGCTAACCAGAGACTTTCTTTTGCTGGCAGGACACTTAGAAAATGTAACAGACCTACTGAGGAGACTGCCTACACTACCCTTGTCCGTCCTCTTTTAGAATACTGCTGCGCGGTGTGGGATCCTTACCAGACAGGAGTGACGGAGTATATCGAAAAAGTTTAAAGAAATGTAGCACGTTTTGTATTATCGCGAAATATGGGAGAGAGTGTCACAGAAATGATACAGGGTTTGTGCTGGACTTCATTAAAAGAAAGGCGTTTTTCGTTGCGACTGAATCTTCTCTCGAAATTCCAATCACCAACTTTATCCTCCGAATGCGGAAATATTTTGTTGACACCGACCTACATAGGGAGGAACGATAACCACGATAAAATAATGAAAATAAGATCTCGTACGGAAACATATAGGTGTTCATTCTTTCCGCGCGCTATACGATATTGGAATAATAGAGAATTGTGAAGGTGGTACGATGAACCCTCGGCCATATACTTAAAAGTGATTTGCAGAGTATCCATGTAGATGTAGATGTTAAGAGCGTGTCGAAAATACCAAATTTCAGGCATTACCTCTCAAAACAGCCAATGCAGTTAAAGACCGGTAGCAGCGGCGTTTGCGTAGAGTTGTCAGTGCTAACAGACAAGCAACACTGCTTGAAATAACCGGAGACATCAATGTGGGACGTGCGATCAAAGCATCCGTTAGGACAGTGTGGCGAAATTTGGCGTTAATGAGCTAACAGCACGACATCGCCTGCAGCGTGTCTCCTGGGCTCGTGACCACATCGGTTGGTCCCTCGACGTTTGGACTGATCAGATGAGTCCCGATTTCACTTGGTAAGGGCTGATGGTGGGGCGTGAGAGTGGCACAGATCCGACGGAGCTATGGACCTAGGCTGTCTGTGTAAGCTGGTAGTGGCTCCATAATGATGTATGCTGTGTTTGTACGGAATTGACTGCGTCCTCTGGTTCAACCGAACCGATTGTTGACTGGAAATGGTTATGTCTTGCTACTTGTAGACCACTTGCAGCTGTTGCTGGATTTCAGGTTCCCAGAGAACGACGGAATTTTTGTGGATGATAGTGTGCTACGTCATTGGGCCACAGCTGTTCGCGATTGGTTTGAAGGACATTGTGGAGAGTCCGAGCGAATGATTCCGCCAACCAGATCGCCCGACATGGATCCCATCGAACATTTGTGAGGCATAACGGAGAGGTCAGTTCATGCACAAAATCTTCCGCAGTTATGAACGGCTGTAGAGGCAGCGTGGCTCAGAATGTCTGCAGGAGACTTCCAACGACTCGTTGAGACCATGCCGAGTTGCTCCACTACGTGGGGCGAATGGGAGTCCGGCACGGTATAGGGAGGTATTCCACGACTTTTGTCGCGTCAGTGCAGTCAGTCTACACGCTGCCTTTGCTTCTCCGCCTATTTCTGGCAACCGTAGCTGTACCGCACGGGACGAGCCGCCCGCCCGCCACGTGCGGCCTTCAGCAACCGGAGCTGTGCGCGTGGTCGGCGCCCGCTGCCTCCAGCCTGGTCCAGACGCCTAATGAGACGCCGGCCTCCCTATCCGCGTTTTTAACAAGTCAAACGGCCCGTAAACAGGGCTCGTTAAAGTTGATACACTCGCCTGAACAAGTAGGCCTCGTTAGACACCGGGTCCGCCGAGGTCCTCAGTGCCTTCCTAGGAGAAACTGCCGGGGATCTCCCGTGTCCCCTTTGCTCCCGTTCTGGAATCTCACGTCTTGAGCTCGACACTCGCGGCGGCGCAGCGGCTTTAAGGGCTCCTTTCCGCAACATCGATCAAATTTTACATCTGCACATTCAGTAAACCAGTGTTTAGTGGGTGGCTGAGGGTAGTGCGTTCCAGTTTTAACGATTTTGTATCTTCGCCGAATTTCGTTTGTCTGATTTTAACAAACGCATGAAAAACATAGTCTTTCTTCAGAAGATTCCCATTTACGTTACCTGGGAACCTCTGTTACACTTTCGAATTCGTTGTACTGTCCTATTGCGATCCTAACAGCGCGTATCTGAGTTCTGACAATGTGTATTGCCTTGATAAGGAATCCTAACTTTGAAACAATTCTTTACATTTGGTCGCGCTGACGTCATGTATGCAAGTTCCTTTACACACTCACCGCACTTCTCCAGGACCATTCCAACAAATCTGTCATTTATTCGTCTTCCCTACTGCTGATTTAAGGGCACCACACCCTGCCTGTATAATCCATGTTAATTTAGTCAAGTATTTGACCCATTTCTGAAAAAACTATTTTATGCAGGACCTTAATATTTTTACTGTACGTTACACGATGCTAATAGAGTCAACTGTACTAAAATATACTCTATCCATTTCACACTTTTTAAGACATATTTTTTTTAATTTATTAACAAAAAATATTAAGTTTTTTCTGCAGAAAATATTTTTTTGCGAACTTCCTAATGGGGGAATATTAATGAATGTAGTACCAGAGGTAGCTTTTCATGTTATGCACAGTCTCTGAAAATTTCATTCATTTATCTATGATAGTTTCTGATATAACGGAGCATATGTACTGAAAATTTTAGTTTGAGGGAAATTGACTTTAAAGAAAAAACTTTTGAAATTTGTTACTTACAGTTAATTGAAACTGTCCTGCTGCATATGATGGCCCTTCTTTGGCCTCTAGCAGGTCTTCCAGCTTCTTTTTCACCTTCTTGGATGTTTGTCTTGCTTTCTTGCCCATATTAGATGCAGACCTGTCTGCATCGGCCATCCCCATTTTATCGCATTGTTGCAGCCCAGTGATCATATTTTCACCAGGATTAATTCCCAGCTTTTTCAGTACCCAACACTTTCCAATATTACCACAACTTAATCTAATAACAACATCATGAACTCCTAGTTTCATTGTATGCATGCCTACAAATACAGTTTTAGGAAGGCGGTTCCAAATTATGCTGTTGAAACATTCATTTGGGTTCTGTGTCTGCCCATGCAGACATTTTCTTAGCAGGTCAGGATGAGCCACGTCTCTGAAAATAGGTTTAATTGCTGTAATAATACCAGCAGGAAGAGAATGCTGGTGACAATAAGATTCTCCAGTTGCCTAAGCCGAATTGTATTTGCACCACGAATTTTCTCCTGATGGACACAATCCATGACGTGGCTTATCATCAGTAGATGACTTACGGAAGAATATGGCCCAAACATCTCTCTTCATTGCCTCCAGATTTTCTTTATTTCTCCTATCTACCTGCCCATAGTATACCTGCAAGTTTTCTATTTCAGTTTTAGCTAACCGACCCTTTCCGGTCAACAAATTTCAATCTTCTAATTTTTTTCCTCTCATATCAACAATTAGTTTTCTCAGCCTTGTTCCCAAAAGTTTTTGAACTCATTCTATTTTGCTAATAATGGCACCTTCATTTGGCTTAGAGTTCACCACATTGTTGTATGCCTTACTGTCACCATCGCCCAAATATCTGATGTACCGTTAGCTTCTTGTTTCTATGGAGCGATGAAATATTTGTTGTACTCCATCAACTTCCGTACCACCACTTGTTCCTCTAAAATTAGTCACACAGTTGTGTTCTTTATGTTAATTGAGTTAACAACATTTGCAGTATTTATACATTATCTCCACATCTAACGCTTTTACCGGTGTCTACACTCGTGGCAGTCACTACTCCATTCAGAGAAGTATGTCCTCTTTTCTGTCAACTTCCATCAAGTGCAGCTGCAATATCCGAACATCCATCATTTATTTCCACTGCTTCCCAAGCAGCCAGTTTCATGCTTTCCTCACTGACCTCACATACAGCTTTCTCTAATACTGCAGTCAGTTTTTCAAATTTATTTGGTGGTTGATGTAAGTTCATCACTGAACAAAATGTTCTCCCTCCAGCCATGCCCTTGCCAAAGGATCGTAAGGCATAAACTAATCTAGTATAGATTTCATAAGGGCCATTAGCATCTGGTTTCGAAGAACTCATAAATGAAATCACAGCTGAGCATTTAGTGCAAATTAAATCCAAAGCAATTGCTAAGTCTTTTCTCCCACTGGCACTCTCACAAATTTTCACACTCTGTGACTCACCACTCTGTCTACATTGTACAAATTTAGAAATTACATCTGACAATATTCTCAAATTTATAATAATGTTACTGCATCCCTTGTCACTTACAGTAAATCCGTTGCAACTCTCTTGAAATGGTGAGAGCTTCTTTGATGATGCACTTGTTGAAGAATTATGATTAGAAACATCGTTACCAGGTGACACAAACTCTTGTACAGAAAGCTTTATAAACTTGTTTCCTCTAAACTGTCGTTTCTTGAAAATGCCTTTACGTTTCGTCACCTTCAATAAACACAACAAAACACACGGAAACAAGCACTCCAAACGTAGGTATAACAAGTATTCGCAACCACACTTGAACAAAACTAACCGCGTGTTTGAAAGCGTGTTGTTTACAAACAGCAGAAACAAAAGAATACCCACCGTTGCATTCCAAGGATAGCCAACATACTAGGGAGTAAAAAAAAAAATCCCTAACGTGCAATTTACGGGATATAAATATCTAAAATATATGCGGAAAAGTGAGTGACAGAAAAGTGGGCGTCGCACATAAACACACGTGGTAGGAAAATGCTCTTTAAATAATCGAAAAAAAAAATCTTCAGCAAAATCCTTTTCAGAGTGCTTAAATAAAACCTTAATCTCTCGCAAGATGATAAAAACCGAAAATCGATTTTTTCGACCTGAACCACGGTGTGGTCGCCTTAACGTGATCGCCTTATTTCGCATCTCTTCGTACGAGGACTATGCGGAAAGTAAGATCTGATTGGTCGCGAAAAGGAAAACAGTGAAAGTAAAAAATGTTTTATATACAACAGTTAGCTATGCCTTTCATCTGCCTCTCTACATAGTCGCCGCTCCGACCTATACATGTGTCGTAGTGCTGTACCAACTTTCCTGTATCCTCGTCATAGGAGGAAGCTGACTGTGCTTTCCGCCGCTTCTCTACGCTGGTCTGCAGTTCGTCGTCTGTGTCACAATGTCTTAATAGCCAGCGGTTCATGTGAGTGTAGATGGACATAAGAAGGAGCAAGTCCGGCTGTATGGTGAGTGACGAAACGCTTCCCATTGAAAACGCTGCAGGGGAGTCCTCGTTGCCCTACAGTGTGCGGCGGCCGAGAAGGAAATGCATGACAGGTACATTACGTGAGGTTACGTGAAATCAGGCGAAACCTCGCGGCAGGTAACCGTACTTGACGGGAGGCACTACTGTTCTAGGCACCTTTACGCGCTCACTGTGTGCTCAGAGATGAAAAGAGCGACGTGACACGATCGACAGGCAAACTAGAGACACCTGTGAAGAGCTTCACCGCATTTTCACTGTCGTTTCCATTTCGCAACCTATGGGACATTACTTTCCGAATAACCCTCGTGGTATTACCCTAAATACTGAAGCGAGGTGACGTGCTCCAGATCTTCGCGTCTACCTTTGTAATCTGTCACTGTTGGCTTCTTCTCTTTCGTGTGGACATCGTCTCGAATTTATCAACATTTAAGCAGAGCTGCCAATAACTAGGCTAACTGAAAACTTTCTCCAGGTCGTCTTGCATTTCCTTACGATCGTGCACGACGAACGTTTCTTGTGGACAACAGTATCCTCCTGCAGTACTGATGATACAGCCTGATAAAGCGTGTTTGTGTATTGAGAACATCAGTGATACCATGATGCCTCCTTGGTGCTCGCGCGACGATACTTCCATTTCTTTTGAACTTTCGACGTCCAAAAAGAAGGAAGGAAGATTAGAGTTTAGCGTTCCCAAGACAACGCAGCCATAACGGGGTATAAGTGCGGATTGCTGTGCCGGTACTGCGAACGGCTGAAAGCAAGGGGAAGCTACAGCCGTAATTTTTCCCGAGGGAACACATCTCTACTGTACTGTTAAATGATAATGGCATCGTCTTGGGTAAAATAGCCCCCCTTCGGATCTCCGGGCGGGGAGGGTGTCGTCATCAGGAGAAACGAAACTGGCGTTCTACGGATCGGAGCGTGGAATGTTAGTTAGATCTCTTAATTGGTGAGGTAGGTTAGAAAATTTGAAAAGGGAAATGGATAAGCTAGGTTTACCGATTACATCATAATTCTGCCGGAGATAGCAAAAGACTTGTAAGAGCAGCTGAACGCAATGGACAGTGTCATGAAAGGACGATATAAGATGAACATCAACATAAGCAAGACGAGAATAATGGAATGTTCTCTATGCTGAAGGAGTTAGATTAGGAAATGAAACACTAAAGTTGTGTGTGTGTGTGTGTGTGTGTGTGTGTGTGTATGTGTGCGTGTGTAAAATCTTATGGGACTTAGCTACTACAGTCATCAGTCACTAAGCTAACACACTACTTAACCTAAAGTATCCTAAGGACAAACACACACATCCATGACCGAGGGAGGACTCGAACCTCCGCCAGGATCAGCCTCACAGTCCATGACTGCAGCGCCTCAGACCGCTCGGCTAATCTCGCGCGGCCTTAAAGTAGTATTTCAGTTTTGTTATTTGGGGAGCAAAAACCTGATGGTGGTCGAAGTAGGGAGGATATAAATTGTAGACTGGCAATGGCAAGTAAAGCGTTTCTGAAGAAGCGAAAGTTGTTAACATCGACTATAGATTTAAATGTCAGGAAGTTCTTTCTGAAAGTATTTATATGGAGCATTGGAAGTGAAATATGGACGATAAACAGTTTTGTCAAGAAGAGAATAGAAACATTTTGAAATGTGATGCTACAGAAGAATGCCAAAGATTAGATGGGTAGATCACGTAATTAATGAGGAAGTATTGAATAGGATTGGGGAGAAGAGAAATTTTTTGCTCTACCTGACTAGAAGAAGTGATCGGTTGGTGGGACACATTTAAGGCATTACACGATCACCAGTCTAGCATTGGAGGGAAGCATGGGGGGTAAAAATCGTAGAGGTAGGCCAAGAGAAGAATACAGTAAGCAGATTCAGAAGGATGCAGGCTGCAGCAGTTACCGGGAAGTGAAGAGCTTGCATGGGATAGAGTAGCATGGAGAGCTGCATCAAACCAGTCTGCCGGCCGCTGTGGCCGAGCGGTTCTAGGCGCTTCAGTCAGGAACCGCGCTGCTGCTACGGTCGCAGGTTCGAATCCTGCCTCGGGCATGGATGTGTGTGATGTCCTTAGGTTAATTAGGTTTAAGCAGTTCTAAGTCTAGAGGACTGATGGCCTCAGATGTTAAGTCCAATAGTGCTCAGAGCCATTTTGAACCGATTCTTTTTCTTGTGTCTTCGTCCCGCGTCGTCTCAGAGTCGGCATGGTTGTTAACAGACGTGGCAGCCGTAATTTAAGGGCTGACCTGATGGCCTCCCTGTCGCCAGAAGATAGAACTTGCAGAACGAACTGCAGAGAACTGATGAATGGTGCAGGCTATGGCAGTTGACACTGAACATAAATAAATGTAACATATTGCGCATACAGAGGAGATGAAATCCATTACTATGCAGCTACGTTATTCGTGACAAGCAGCTGCAGACAGCATCTGCCGCAAAATATCTAGGCGTAACAATACAGAGCGACCTTAAGCGGAATGAGAACATGAAACAGATAGTGGGAAAAGCAGATAACAGACTCAGATTCATCAGAGAAATCTTAAGGAAACGTAACTCATCCACGAAAGAAGTGGCTTATAAGGCGCTTGTTTGCCCGATTCCTGAGTATTGTTGACCTATCTGGGATCGCTATAAGGTAGGACTGAAAGAGGAGATACAGAAGATCCAACGAACAGCGGCACGATTCGTCACGTTTATCTGGCGAGAGAGCGTTACGGAGGTACTAAACAAACTCCACAGGCAGTCGTTACAATAGAGGCGTTGTGCATCACGGAAAGATTTGCTATTGAAATTTGGGGACAGCACTTCTCAGGAGGAGTCGGACAACATATTGTAAGTAGGCTGTTTACGTTTTTTTATTGGTAACGCCACACAGCGCTCTGTATGAAAATCACTGGCTGTGCTGTGTGCAGTCTGTGGCTAGTTTGCATTGTTGTCTGCCATTGTAGTGTTGGGCAGCTGGATGTTAACAGCGCGTAGCGTGGCGCAGTTGGAGGTGAGCCGCCATCAGTGGTGGATGTGGGGAGAGAAATGGCGGAGTTTTGAAATTTGTAAGACTGGATGTCATGAACTGCTATGTATATTATGATTTTTCAACACTATTAAGGTAAATACATTGTTTGTTCTCTATTAAAATCTTTCATTTACTAACTACGCCTATCAGTAGTTAGTGCCTTCCGTAGTTCGAATCTTTTATTTAGCTGGCAGTAGTGGCGCTCGCTGTATTGCAGTAGTTCGAGTAACGAAGATTTTTTTGTGAGGTAAGTGATTTGTGAAAGGTGTAGGTTAATGTTAGTCAGGGCCATTCTTTTGTAGGGATTTTTGAAAGTCAGATTGCGTTGCGCTAAAAATACTGTGTGTCAGTTGAAGCACAGTCATGTATAATTTTTCTAAGGGGACGTTTCAATATTACTTCCCCCCACATTCACTATGTGACTAAACGTATCCGGACACCCCCAAAAACATACGTTTTTCATATTAGGTGCACTGTGCTGCCACCTACTACCAGTTTCTCGATATCAGCGACATCAGTAGTCATTAGTCATAGTGAGAGAGAAGAATCGGGAGCTCCGCGGAACTCAGACTTCGAACGTGGACAGGTGATTGGGTGCACTTGTGAGATACATCTGTATGCGAGATTTTCACGCGCCTAAACGACCCTAGGTCAACTGTTTCCGACGTGATAGTGAAACCGAAACGTGAAGGGATACGTACAGCACAAAAGCATACAGTACAACCTCGTCTGTTGCCTGACAGAGACCGCCCAAGGTTGAAGAGGGTCGTAATGTGTAATAGGCAGACATCTATCCAGTCCATCACACAGGAATTCCAAACTGCATCAGGATCCACAGCAAGTACTATGACAGTTAGGCGGGAGGTGAGAAAACTTGGATTTCATGGTCGAGCGGCTGCTCGTAAGCCACACATCACGCCGGTAAATGCCAAATAACTCCTCGCTTGGTGTAAGGAGCGTAAACATTGGACGACTGAACAGTGGAAAAACGTTGTGTGGAGTGACGAATCACGGTACATAATGTGGCGAGCCGATGGAAGGGTGTGGGTATGGCGAATGTCTGGTGAACGTCCAACAGCCAGCCTGTGTAGTGGCAACAGTAAAATTCGGAGGCGGTGGTGTTAAGGTGTGGTCGTGTTTTTCATGGAGGGGGCTTGCACCCCTTGTTGTTTTCCGTGGCACTAACACAGCACAGGCCTACACAGATGTTTTAAGCACCTACTTCCTTCCCACTGTTGAAGAGCAATTCGGGGATGGCGACTGCATCTTTCAACACGATCGAGCACCTGTTCATAATGCACTGCCTGTGGGGCAGTGGTTACACGACAATAACATCCCTGTAATGGACTGGCCTGCACAGAGACCTGACCTGAATCCTACAGAACACTTTTGGGATATTTTAGAACGCCGACTTCCTTCCAGGCCTCACCGACCAACATCGATACCTCTCCTCAGTGCAGCAATCCGTGAATAATAGGCTGCCATTCCCCAAGTAACCTTCTAGCACCTGATTCTACATCTACATCTACATTGATACTCCGCAAGCCACCCAACGGTGTGTGGCGGAGGGCACTTTACGTGCCACTGTCATTACCTCCCTTTCCTGTTTCAGTCGCGTATGGTTCGCGGGAAGAACGACTGTCTGAAAGCCTCCGTGCGCGCTCTAATCTCTCTAATTTTACATTCGTGATCTCCTCGGGAAGTATAAGTAGGGGGAAGCAATATATTCGATACCTCATCCAGAAACGCACCCTCTCGAAACCTGGCGAGCAAGCTACACCGCGATGCAGAGCGCCTCTCTTGCAGAGTCTGCCACTTGAGTTTATTAAACATCTCCGTAACGCTATCACGGTTACCAAATAACCCAGTGACGAAACGCGCCGCTCTTCTTTGGATCTTCTCTATCTCCTCCGTCAACCCGATCTGGTACGGATCCCACACTGATGAGCAATACTCAAGTATAGGTCGAACGAGTGTTTTGTAAGCCACCTCCTTTGTTGATGGACTACATTTTCTAAGCACTCTCCCAATGAATCTCAACCTGGTACCCGCCTTACCAACAATTAGTTTTATGTGATAATTCCACTTCAAATCGTTCCGTACGCATACTCCCAGATATTTTACAGAAGTAACTGCTACCAGTGTTTGTTCCGCTATCATATAATCATACAATAAAGGATCCTTCTTTCTATGTATTCGCAATACATTACATTTGTCTATGTTAAGGGTCAGTTGCCACTCCCTGCACCAAGTGCCTATCCGCTGCAGATCTTCCTGCATTTCGCTACAATTTTCTAATCCAGCAACTTCTCTGTATACTACAGCATCATCCGCGAAAAGCCGCATGGAACTTCCGACACTATCTACTAAGTCATTTATATATATTGTGAAAAGCAATGGTCCCATAACACTCCCCTGTGGCACGCCAGAGGTTACTTTAACGTCTGTAGACGTCTCTCCATTGATAACAACATGCTGTGTTCTGTTTGCTAAAAACTCTTCAATCCAGCCACACAGCTGGTCTGATATTCCGTAGGCTCTTACTTTGTTTATCAGGCGACAGTGCGGAACTGTATCGAACGCCTTCCGGAAGTCAAGAAAAATAGCATCTACCTGGGAGCCTGTATCTAATATTTTCTGGGTCTCATGAACAAATAAGGCGAGTTGGGTCTCACACGATCGCTGTTTCCGGAATCCATGTTGATTCCTACATAGTAGATTCTGGGTTTCCAGAAATGACATGATACGCGAGCAAAAAACATGTTCTAAAATTCTACAAGAGATCGACGTAAGAGATATAGGTCTATAGTTTTGCGCATCTGCTCGACGACCCTTCTTGAAGACTGGGACTATCTGTGCTCTTTTCCAATCATTTGGAACCCTCCGTTCCTCTAGAGACTTGCGGTACACGGCTGTTAGAAGGGGGGCAAGTTCTTTCGCGTACTCTGTGTAGAATCGAATTGGTATCCCGTCAGGTCCAGTGGACTTTCCTCTATTGAGTGATTCCAGTTGCTTTTCTATTCCTTGGACACTTATTTCGATGTCAGCCATTTTTTCGTTTGTGCGAGGGTTTAGAGAAGGAACTGCAGTGCGGTCTTCCTCTGTGAAACAGCTTTGGAAAAAGGTGTTTAGTATTTCAGCTTTACGCGTGTCATCCTCTGTTTCAATGCCATCATCATCCCGTAGTGTCTGGATATGCTGTTTCGAGCCACTTACTGATTTAACGTACGACCAGAACTTCCTAGGATTTTCTGTCAAGTCGGTACATAGAATTTTACTTTCGAATTCAATGAACGCTTCACTCATAGCCCTCCTTACGCTAACTTTGACATCGTTTAGCTTCTGTTTGTCTGAGAGGTTTTGGCTGCGTTTAAACTTGGAGTGGAGCTCTCTTTGCTTTCGCCGTATGCCTGCGAGAGTGAAAGCTGTCATCAAGGCTAATAGTGGGCCAACACCATATTGAATTCCAGCATTACCGATGGATGGCGCCACAAACTTGTAAGTAATTTTCAGGCAGGTGTCCGGATACTTTCGATCACATAGTGTAGATATACTGAAGTTTGCACAATCACAATAGAAGGCACAAAAATAATTTTCATGTTGGCTTCGCTGTTTAGGAATAAGCATTAGCCTCTCATATAACAAAACATCTGGTTATCTAGACTGAAGAATGATAAATTGCTGTTAGCTACATGGCAAGCAGGAATGATAATTGTAAAACTGGGTACCGAGAACTAATGAATTACATGTATGTCTCTATTGTTACAGCGTAAGGTATCTTTTTTAAAAAAATAACCGTTTATTCTCTTAAATGTTAAGCTGCAAGCAGGATATAAAGACCAGTTATTTGATATAATAAAGGTAGCAGCGGCTTACTATGAACTAGTGACTTCGCCGTTACAGTTAGCTCGTGTAAGCACATGTAGTATTGGAGAAACTATATACTGTTAATTCTAGAACAGGGTTTTCCTTTTACATATTTTGCTTATGTGTTTGCAACAGTGCAAGTTTCTGCTCTTTCAATTGTAACCAAGACTTTAATAAAATGGCAAAGGTAATGTTAATCAGAACACTGGGAGGAGTTGTGGTGTAAATAACAATTGATTTACTCATCCTCAACTTCACATGACAAAAGACGGCTAAAGAAACGCCACACAAACATTTCTGTCTGACAAACGGTTTCAATAATATGCGGTCTACGGTGAACAAAGTGGACAGCTGGGGATCAATACACCATACTAACCAGAACTAATCGCTTTATTTGACTTCATAAATGTGAATCCGTGGTATGGCCCAAAAACTACGCTACTATCAAGGATCTGTATTCTACTATTCCATAAAGAAGAATACGGTTCCAAAGAACAGGGTGCTGAGAAGCATGTGTTGAAGCCCTATGCAGGTCGGGGTGTCACAGGACGACGCAGTCGCTGAGTGGAGTCACAGACAGCGACGATCTGTTATTAACGGCGCGCCCACAGAAACATGCAAATAGTCTCACATTCGGCTGATTCGCAGTGCAGGTACTTCCCTATCAGCCCTTGAAACTCCGGTGGATTCCGGTGTGCAGGCGGACTCGTTTGATGGTCTGCCAAACCAATTTGACTCCGTGACACGACTATGCTTGATGGAATACGTCAAACGTTTAGACAGCAGACTCAAGACAAATAAGTACACCCACACATCAGTCATTGTGTGCATGATGCAAGAAGCAGTATCTCTGGCGGTTCAGATGGTGACTTGCAGGGGCTCTAAGTGGCACACTAGCAACGGACACAAGCCTCACCGTTTAGGTAGAGGCCTGCCGTTCTTTACTGGCGAAGCGCCAGAACAAGAGTGAGACCTTCTCTTTCTCTACAGCTTTCCTCCACAGCTCGGTAGGATAGCACATCTACATGTTTAGACTACACCCACGTTAGCACGAGCCAGTCACGAGCTGGAGCTTCGCACTCGAAGCTGGGAGATCGCCCCCTTGCTCTACATACTCAGATTTGACCAAGCAGCGACTTTAAAAATTAAGCGGGAGAAAAGGAAAAAAGAGTCAGCCTTGCGGGGCCTCTTTCCCATGCGTTTACGCCATATCTTTGCTAACAGCATGCCTTGGATGGAACCAAAGCCCTGCATAAAAAGACTGTTATTTGTGCTATTGCGCCCATTCCGATCTTTCCAAAGAATGGCCATAAACTCGCTAAAAGCGTCGTGCCTTCACAAATATGTTTTGTAGCAGGTGTGGATGCCTGGGTGTCACTGCCCTCTCCCACAGAAATTCGCAGAAACTCGCAGCCGCCTCGTCCGCTTTCTCTACCTGACAAGGGCCCATCAGCTTTATTGCCAGTCATCAATGCTCTGCTCAGAGCTGCAGCGACTCCTCGGCGCTAGTCAGCCTACTTGTACGCGGCCGTCACCCAATGTGTCTGCACAATGAGATCAAGGGACTTGGCAGTCTGCAGACGGTTTCGCAGAAAAAGACTCCCCTTGGCTCTGAGCCGCCGTACGCTTTATCTGCAGTCAGTTAACTCAGCACCCAGTTCCTTTGAAGGCAGGTAAAGCTTACCGCTATGCCTTCACTAGAGAAATGGTTCAAATGGCTCTGAGCACTATGCGACTCAACTTCTGAGGTCATCAGTCGCCTAGAACTTAGAACTAATTAAACCTAACTAACCTAAGGACATCACACACATCCATGCCCATGGCAGGATTCGAACCTGCGACCGTAGCGGTCACGCGGTTCCAGACTGAAGCGCCTTTAACCGCACGGCCACACCGGCCAGCCCCTTCACTAGAGCAAGAGCATTAACTACTGCCAACCATTTCATCATGTGAATGAAGTCAGATCGTATCAAGTAATAAAGATCATCATCCATAAGAGCATTAAGCAGCATGACACCATATCAAAAGTGAGTGGCCTCCAATCTCTCAACAATTCACATCTTAATATTTACGTAAAATGTACTGGTATAGACAGTTATCGATTTTAGCGTTGTCTTGCCACTAAATGCAGAACATTCTCACAAGGAACCCTTTGAATGCGAGACGACAAGTTCAGTCTTTAAACAGGCTCGTTTGAAAGCGTTGAGTTAACAATTATGGAAGGAAAAATGTTAGGTGCTAATGATCTACCATGTGCATCAGGAGAGCGACAGAAAATGAGTAAAAGACTGTCCGGGAGGTGCAGAGAACAGCTTTCTGTGGGGTATATGTATTGCACTTCACACAATGAACATCGTCAACAATCAAGAAATGAAACTTCCCGGCAGATTAAAACTGCTTGCCAGACGTAGCCTCGAACTCGGGACCTTTGTCTTTCGCGGGCAAGTGCTCTACCAACTGAGCTACCCAAGCACGACTCACGACCCGTCTTCACAGCTTCAGTTCTGCCAGTACCTCGTCTCATACCTCCCAAACTTTACTGAAGCTCTTCTGCGAACCTTGCAGAACTAGCACTCCTGGATGAAACGATATTGCGGAGACATCACTTAGCCACAGCCTGGGGAATGTTTGGAAGGTAGGAGACGGGGTACTGGCAGAACTGAAGCTGTGAGGACGGGTCGTGAGTCGTGCTTGGGTAGCTCAGATGGTAGAGCACTTGCCCGCGAAAGACAAAGGTCCCGAGTTCGAGTCTCGGTCCGGCACACAGTTTTAATCTGCCAGGAAGTTCCGTATCAGCACACACTACACTGCAGAGTGAAAATCTCATTCTTTAATCAAGAAATGTTCAAAACAAACCATTGACTTGTACCAAGATCACCAAACGAAAAATAGCACGCCACAGGGATCACAAAGATTGGCATCATCAATGTCAAAGGCGAACTCCTTTGGAGTTCAAACTGTGAAGGACCTTCAACTAGGTATCCTCTCTTAAATACTGCGCACAGAATCATATTTGTGTAACGGGGTGATGAGAACTGATGGAACTGAATGCGAAACAGCCTGTCTTGGAGTTAAATCGTGAAAATGGCTGTCTTTTAAGGGGTAGTTGCAGATAATGCGATATGTTTGAGAGGCACGGGAAAACAGACATCCAGAGACTGAGTTTGTTCAGTGGTTCCAGGTGGAGTCAGTCCAGGAACCACTATCGTTTTACTTATATGTCAATGCTATCTCGTTAGTGTCCTCCTGCTATAAATATTATTTCTGTAATAACAACTTCCAGTTTTATCCAGGTGCTACAGCTGTTGATATCAATACTACAGCTGAGAAGGTAAATAATGATCTGTGGTCAGTTGTAAGACAGGTGCAAAACCTGGGAATTAAACTAAACGCAAGAAAGTTCTGAATCATTTTTTCGGGAGGGATGGTTTGCTCTAAACGAGTATGATTTTTAACTCAGACCAGGAATCAGGCAAAAGTAAGTTATTTTGACCATCCTTTGGCCACAAGCAGTGCTCATACCATAGCTGTAGTTCTCTTACGCCCATTTTTCCACTCTTGCTTACTGTGACGTAAATATTCCCTACCATCCTTACAAAATCACGCGCACGAGAAAGAATCGTAGGGGGGCAGAGCGCCGCCTACTTCTCACAGACAATTTACCATCTAGATTAACAGTCGGAGCGATTGTGTAAGAATGCGTTAAGACATTGATGTTAGTTGATCTTGATGCAACTCTCTTGGTACCTCTAATTTCCAGGGTTCCTTTCATATGAATTTACTGTGCTAATACCGATTTGTCGGAGCTGAAAACAAATTCCTTACTGAAAATGGGATAAATTTGTTTATCTCATCTACAAATTTTCGGACCGATTCCTCAGTTTGCTGTGAATTGTCAAGTTGACCCAGTGTCTGAAATTTCGTTATCTTACGTCTTCCAACTCTGTAGCACTGATTGAAGTTATGCAACCGGCCATTGAAACAACTGTAATCTATGCCGTACGCAATTTGATGAGCGTAACGTAGTAGTTCACTAACATGCACACCCTGTAAATCGTATCGAGTCCGCAATTCGTGGTCTTGCGGTAGCGTTCTCGCATCCCGCGCACGGGGTCCCGGGCTATCGAACCCGGCGGGGTTACGGATTTTCCCTGCCTCGAGATAACTGGGTGTCATTGCGTCGTATTCATCATCATCATTCATTCCCATTACGGTCGGAGGAAGGCAATGCCAAACCACCTCCACTAGGACATTGCCTGGTACGACAGTGCGGGTCTCCCGCATCGTCCCCTACGCTCCTCGGAGTATGGGATCTCATTTTCCCATTCTTCTTCTACTGTATTTCTTTCCCCCATTCCTGTCAATTGTTCCCTTATGCTCTCCCTGAAACTCTGTACAGCCACTGGTTCTTTCAGTTTATCCATCTCCTTAAATTCCCACCTTTTTGCTGTTTGTTCAGCTCAGATGGAAACCCAGTTCCAAGCAAAGAAGGGAAAGCAGAAAGGTGGAAGGAGTATATAGAGGGTCTATACAGGGGCGATGTTCTTGAGGACAATATTATGGAAATGGAAGAGCAGGTAGATGAAGATGAAATGGGACATACGATACTGCGTGCAGAGTTTGACAGAGCACTGAAAGACTTAAGTCGGAACAAGGCCCCGGGAGTAGACAACGTTCCATTAGAACTACTGACAGCCTTGGGAGAGTCAGTCCTGACAAAACTCTACCATCTGGTGCGTAAGATGTATGAGACAGGCGAAATGCCCTCAGACTTCAAGAAGAATATAACAATTCCAAACCCAATGAAAGCAGGTGTTGACAGATGTGAAAATTACCGAACTATCAGTTTAATAAGTCACAGCTGCAAAATACTAACGAGAATTCTTTACAGACGAATGGAAAAACTGATAGAAGCTGACCTCGGGGAAGATCAGTTTGGATTTCGTAGAAATGTTGGAACACGTGAGGTAATACTGACCCTACGACTTATCTTAGAAGAAAGATTAAGGAAAGGCAAACCTACGTTTCTAGCATTTGTAGACTTAGAGAAAGCTTTTGACAATTTTGACTGGAATACTCTCTTTCAAATTCTAAAGGTGGCAGGGGTAAAATACAGGGAGCGAAAGGCTATTTACAATTTGTACAGAAACCAGATGGCAGTTATAAGAGTCGAGGGACATGAAAAGGAAGCAGTGGTTGGGAAGGGAGTGAGACAGGGTTGTAGCCTCTACCCGTTGCTGTTCAATCTGTATATTGAGCTAGCAGTAAAGGAAACGAAAGAAAAGTTCGGAGTAGGTATTAAAATCCATGGAGAAGAAATAAAAACTGTTAGGTTCGCCGATGACATTGTACTTCTGTCAGAGACCGTAAAGGACTTGGAAGAGCAGTTGAACGGAATGGACAGTGTCTTGAAAGGAGGATATAAGATGAACATCAAGAAAAGCAAAACGATGATAATGGAATGTAGTCGAATTAAGTCGGGTGATGCTGAGGGAATTAGATTAGGAAATGAGACACTTAAAGTAGTAAAGGAGTTTTGCTATTTGGTGAGCAAAATAACTGATGATGGTCGAAGTAGAGAGGATATAAAATGTAGACTGGCAATGGCAAGGAAAGCGTTCCTGAAGAAGAGAAATTTGTTAACATGCAGTATTGATTTAAGTGTCAGGAAGTCGTTTCTGGAAGTATTTGTATGGAGTGTAGCCATGTATGGAAGTGAAACGTGGACGATAAATAGTTTAGACAAGAAGAGAATAGAAGCTTTCGAAATGTGGTGCTACAGAAGAATGCTGAAGATTAAATGGGTAGATCACATAACTAATGAGGAGGTATTGAATAGAATTGGGGAGAAGAGGTGTTTGTGGCACAACTCGACTAGAAGAAGGGGTCGGTTGGTAGGACATGTTCTGAGGCAGCAAGGGATCACCAATTTGGTACTTCAGGGCACCGTGGAGGGTAAAAATCGTGGAGGGAGACCAAGAGATGAATACACTAAGCAGATTCAGACGAATGTAGGCTGCAGTAGGTACTGGGAGATGAAGAGGCATGCACAGGATAGAGTAGAATGGAGAGTTGCATCAAACCAGTCTCAGGACTGAAGACCACAACAACATCATCATCATCATCCTTCAAACGCGCAGACACCAGTTGTTGCAACATGTGCGCCAGTCCTGCCTTGAATTACTGTAGTCTTTCTTGTGCACTGCATGGTCGTATTGCAGCAGACTTCTTGCTTTTGTACTAGGCTGAGGATGATCTTCCATTTACGTAACCATTCTTTGCAGCCGCTCCTTGAACAGCCATTGTCTTTACTACCTTTCACTGGAGACGGGATTATTGGCTCCCTCTCCGACAAGGATGATGAACTACATGACTCACCTCCTGTTTCAGTATCACTTTCACTTTTTAAGCACGTATCCTCATCGATGCACTCCTCGTGTACGTTGTCCACAAGCAGAGTGTAAACGACAGCACACTTCCACTGACTCATCTTGCAGAAACGCGAATATTTCATCTCCCAATTTTTTCTCACTCTGCGAAATTCCTTGGACTCTTTTTCTAACGAGATGTCAAAAAAATGGTTCAAATGGCTCTGAGCACTATGGGACTCAACATCTTAGGTCATAAATCCCCTAGAACTTAGAACTACTTAAACCTAACTAACGTAAGGACATCACACACACCCATGCCCGAGGCAGGATTCGAACCTGCGACCGTAGCAGTCCCGCGGTTCCGGACTGCAGCGCCAGAACCGCTAGACCACCGCGGCAGGCCGAGATGTCAATTTAAGCGACTGTGGTTACAGATATAATGCAATTTTTCCTTTGTTTACTGTTGGTATTTCTTTGCTTTGTACCAACACCACTAACACTGTAGCACTATTGTGAGTTGCTCGTCAACTAAGCAGTTCAACTACACTCTGTAGCCTCATGCTGTGCTCACCATAGGATATCTCCGTTACCGCTCCCTGTTGCCTTTAGCAGCCAATATTATAGTTGCATGGTAGACAATATGTGGGGCGTTGAATGCCGTAAACATCATTAGCCTTTTGCGACCTCGCACTGAAGAAGTGCCTTGTCAGTATACTACATGGCTTCCGTTCATCTAGGAGTGCTAGTTCTACAAGGTTCGCAGAAGAGCTTCTGTAAAGTTTGGAAGGTAGAAGACGAGTTACTGGCAGAATTGAAGTATATGCAGTCTATGAAGGTGCTAATTTGTTATTTTTGTCAGACTGCATGCTCTTACGCTGATAACTTTCAATTCATTCGTTTGTGGATGAGGATTCCAAATCTCAAATTTAAACACGGACCCTTCCCTATCATCTTTGAAAGAATGTTTCGTCACGGTAACATCCCGCATAGCGTTCTCAATGTTAATAAGATTCATGAGGCGCCATCCTTGTATTGAATTTTTTTCTGTTCCCTCTTGTATCACAAATTTTCACGCAAACTCCACTTTATTGTCAATGGTAGCAGTGGTGTAGTAGAGGGGGGGGGGGGGGGGGGGGAGGGTGAAGAGGGTGCGGTCTGCACCAGTTACCATCTTGGCGGGGATGACAAAACTTGCTAGGTTCTGTGGCAAGTATTATTAAAATATATTTTTAATATCTTATCATCTGGAAAGGATACAAGTCTTCTGCTCTGGTTGGAGTGTATTCAGGAGTCGAAGCAAAATTTTCTACCTTAATTCTAGGGGATTGCTTGTATCCTTTGCAAATCATTCTCTCAGTCTGTGCCGATTACATATTCCTGCAACAGTTTCATTATGTGTAACTTTTTACTACCTTAGAAAATTTTTACCGTTTTACGGAGTTTCAAGCCACTGATGGAGGACTCTTCTGAAAAACGTAGGAGTTACACTTAAGAGACTTTCAGATACAAAGTCGGGTGCTCACTACGAAGCTGTGAAGCCTGTATTTTTAGACCTTAAAAAAGATTACCAATACGACTGAGCAGTTGCCTGATTCGTCGCAAACTACAGAAACCAGAGCCAACGGCCTTGTCGCAGTTGTAACACCGGTTCCCGTCAGATCACCGAAGTTAAGCGCTGTCGGACTTGGCTAACACTCGGATGGGTGACCGTCTGGGTCTGTCGAGAGCTGTTGGCAAGTGGGGTGCACTCGGCCCTTGTGAGGCAAATTCAGGAGTTACTTGACTGAGAAATAGTGGCTCCGGTCACGAAAACTGGCAATGGCAGGAAGAGCGGTGTGCTGATCGCATGCCCCTCCACATCCGTATAAAGTCACTTGTCATTAAGAGGACCTTTGGTTATTTGTACTGCTTCCTTAACAATCAATTAAAACGTGTTATTTACAAAAAATGTTTTAGGTATTTGTTTCCATTCATAAAAACTGTTTACAAAATAGTTAACAGTATTTCTCGCGTACTTAGGCTTTTGTATCAAAAATTGCTTCTCCCAAAAAAAAAAAAAAAAAAAAAAAAAAAAAAAAAAAAAAAAAAAAAAAAACATTATTTGATATTTTTGTGCGAGAGGACGTGGTGACGAGTTAAAAGAGCGTATCAGCTCCCAAACTACATCGCTACGGCACTGAATGATGGACGACAATTGTGATGATGTAAACAGCAGCGCCAGTGTGCAGTGGATGACTTGAAACAAGAGATTTAGTAATGGATCACTCTACACCCTGTGGCGAATGCCTGAAGAACGTACCTGCCACCATGTGTAGTGGGAACAGTGAAGTCAGAGGAGATGGTGTTATGGTATGTGTGTGTTTTTCGTGATTACGTCGGGGTCCGCTTAGTGCGCTTAAGAAAACGCTAAATATGGAAGTATATGAACACATTTTACGGCACTGTGTGCTGCGTACATTATAGGAACAGTTCAGAGACTACGACTGTATCAGCATGATATCGCACCCTGTGATAAAGTAGCTCCTGCGAGGCAGTCCGCCCCGATAGCTGAGTGGTCAGCGTGACGGATTGCCGTCCCGGGTTCGACTCCTGGCTGTGTCGGAGATTTTCTCCGCTCAGGGACTGGGTGTTGTGTTGTCTTCGCCATCATTTCATCCCCATCCGGCGCACAGGTCAGCCAATGTGACGTCGAATGTAATAAGGCCTGCACCAAGGTGGCCGGACCTGCCCCGCAAGGGGCCTCCCGGCCAATGACGCCAAACGCTCGTTTCCATTTTACTGTGAGGCAATGGGTTGTCGAGAGTAACACTCCTGAAATGGACTGACCTTTCCAGAATCCCGACCTGAACCCCTGTGGGATGAGTTGGGATATCGACTACTCTCCAGACCAGAGTGTCTAAGACCACAACCTTCTCTGCTTTGGGCTCTTGAGGAAGAACTGACTCCTATTCCTCCACAGATTTTTAGACACCTCACTGAAAATATACTCAGCAGAGTTCAGGTCATGATAATGGTGAAGGGTGGACTAATAATAGTCCCAATAGTTTTGATAAGATAATGCACCTATGTTATCTAGCCTATGAACTCTGTGGGGTCTGTTATAAGACCACTCGTGAAAACAAAATAAAACCCTACGGCCACGTAACAGTCACAGGTAACGTCTCTGCGTGTACGACTGTGAGGCAGCGACTGTGCTCTGGTGGCACAGTGAGGCGTTAAACCGGAGAACTGTAACGTTTCCGTCCCCGCTCTGGCGGCGGCGGCGCCGAGGCGACAGGCCCGGCTGTTGCAGTGGCTGCTGGCTGCTGGCTCCGCCGTGCCGTGCCGTGTCGTGTATCACGGCTGCGGCGCCACTGGGGGAGGGAGGGAGTGATTGATGCGCGCCGCCGCCGGCTGTCGTCTTTGGAGCGGCGCCAAGTTGACTCAAGGCGGCGGGCGGGCGGCAGGCGCTGCGCGGGCTGCCTACGCGGCAGGCGACCGGCCCTGCGTTGCGGACGTGTGAGAGAGGCAGCACCGGAGCGGCTGGACCAACCCAGAATCTGGAGGCAGGTCGTGAAGGAAGTGGTTTATCCATTACGTGTCGACACCGCTGCGTATACTATCTGTACAAACTGCATTTTTGTAACGACATGTATTAAGGACATCTGGGATATTCTCAGATAGATCGGTCTTTATCGGAGTAACTGGTAATAAGAGAACATACTGCCAGAAAAAAATGCGGCACCGTGGAGAATTGTGTTCAGTGGCACTAGGGTACAATATCTGCATGCTGAGGGGTTGTAGCGATAGTGATTCACTTGCTACGGTCATCAGCTATCAGACTGTTGTTGTTGTGGTCTTCAGTCCTGAGACTGGTTAGATGCAGCTCTCAATGCTACTCTAACTTGTGCAAGCTTCTTCATCACCCATTACCTACTGCAACCTACATCATTCTGTATCTGTTTAGTGTATTCATCTCTTGGTCTCCCTCTACGATTTTTACCCTCCACTCTGCCCTCCAATACTAACTTGGTAATCCCTTGATGCCTCAGAACATCTCCTACCAACCAAACTTCTCTTCTCCCCAATCTTATTCAATACCTCCTCATTAGTTATGTGATCTACCCACCTAATCTTCAACATTCTTCTGTAGCACCACATTTCGAAAACTTCTATTCTCTGCTTGTCCAAACTAGTTATCGTCCATGTTTCACTCCCATACATGGCTACACTCCATACAAATACTTTCAGAAATGACTTCCTGACACATAAATCTATACTCGATATTAACAAATTTCTCTTCTTCAGGAACGCTTTCCTTGCCATTGCCAGTCTACATTTTATATCCTCTCTACTTCGACCATCATCAGTTATTTTGCTCCCCAAATAGCAAAACTCCTTTACTACTTTAAGCATCTCATTTCCTAATCTAATTCCCTCAGCATCACCCGACTTAATTCGACTACATTCCATTACCCTCGTTTTGCTTTTGTTGATGTTCATCTTATATCCTGCTTTCAAGACACTGTGCATTCCGTTCAACTGCTCTTCCAAGTCCTTTGCTGTCTCTGACAGAACTACAATGCCATCGGCGAACCTCAAAGTTTTTATTTCTTCCCCATGGATTTTAATACCTACTCCGAACTTTTCTTTTGTTTCCTTTATTGCTTGCTCAATATACAGATTAAATAATATCGGGGATAGGCTACAACCCTGTCTCACTCCCTTCCCAACCACTGCTTCCCTTTCATGTCCCTCGACTCTTATAACTGCCATCTGGTTTTTGTACAAATTGTAAATAACCCTTCGCTTCCTGTATTTTACCCCTGCCACCTTCGGCATTTGAAAGAGAGTATTCCAATCAAAATTGTCAAAAGCTTTCTCTACGTCTACAAATGCTAGAAACGTAGGTTTGCCTTTCCTTAATCTAGCTTCTAAGATAAGTCGTAGGGTCAGTATTGCCTCACGTGTTCCGATATTTCTACGGAATCCAAACTGATCTTCCCTGAGGTCGGCTTCTACTAGTTTTTCCGCTATCAGACTGTAACTCCGAAAATGCTGGCAAAATACCTTCTACACCATCCAAAACTTTCGCCGTTTAATATCCGTTGTTAACTTGTACTGTACTTATCATTCTGAAGCTGTAAGCTTTATTACAGAAACTATACTTAATACATATCCGATGTAATAATGTATTTATTTCTGACGCTATGTAATTGCTTGTAATTATGAAAATATTGTAAACTTCTGGGTAATAGTCAAGAGAACTTTATTTAATGTATCGATAGCAACGACGAAATGGCAGTAGCGGTGCCGTTGTTTATCTTTGCGTATGAAGAGTCTCTGTCGCGTTGCGAGCAGAGGAGGCAGGGCAGCTTGAGTCATGGAAGAGTGCGGACGTGTTTCTCGGGCGCTCCCTCCGACGCTCTGTGCAGCTATGATCGCGCCAGTGTAGGCGCGCCTGATACGTTAACGTGCGATTATTGAGAGCACGGTAGGAGTGCACAGGCGGAGGAAGCTGCAATTCTAACTGCTGTCTGTGCCGTAATTACCCGTGGCTCTGGAGACGACTTGGGGTTCTCGAACAGCAGCAGCTAAAACATCGTAAGACTGTTAAGTGAAAAGTTATAAACTTTCGTAGGCACTATCCAGCAACATTTCTTTCACAAAGTATGGCTAACCTGAATAATAAGCTACAACAGTTAAAAACACGTATGGCACCTGTCTTGTAGTTGTCCACAAAGATCTTTACCAAGCAGGGTCCCTTTTGCTTTCTATGCAATCACCGAGTGTCGAAAGAATATGAAAATTGAGTAACTATTTACTGTCAGTTTTGTGTGGTTTGCTAGTGACCAGTTTCGGTATAAATTTTCTGCCTCACTAACTGTTCATTCTTGTATTGCATGACAGAGGCTACTGAAAGTAACGTAAGATTTCATTGGCAATATTAATAACTAAGGATACAGCACAAATTAAGAGTGCTCAACTTCATTTTTTCTGTATTTAGCATAGTGAGTGACTTCTGCTGGTTCAAAATGGTTCATATGGCTCTGTGCACTATGGCACTTAACTTCTGAGGTCATCAGTCCCCTAGAACTTAGAACTACTTAAACCTAACTATCCTAAGGACATCACACACATCCATGCCTGAGGCAGGATTCGAACCTGCGCCCGTAGCGGTCGCGCGGTTCCAGACTGTAGCGCCTAGAACCGCTCGGCCACTCCGGCCGGCTAACCTCCCCCTCACTTATTGACCTTAATGACAGTGAAAAATTAAACCGCGTGTATCTAATGGAAATTTGGGAAAAGCAATCGTCACCGATGTTAATCTGTCGGTAAAGAGGGAGGAAAGGGTTACATCTAAATGAAAGGAAAAGGGGTAAAGTTAATAAAGAAAGTAAACGTGCGGCCGTTAAGTTAACAATTAACTAGCGGTAATTAGATATTTGAGATTTAGGGGAAATTACGGTCGCCAGTCCTAAGGACAATTACTATAGTAACTGAAAAAGATAGGTTATTACACATATAATTAGCACTAGAAGCGTGGCAACTGAAGGTTGACACGTGTAGTGTAAAAACTGAAAGTTTGTCAGAAGTAATAAATTTCGCTACACTCTGACTTAATTTAGCAAAAGAATTAATCATCATCATCATCGTCATCATCATCATTTAAGACTGATTATGCCTTTCAGCGTTCAGTCTGGAGCATAGCCCCCTTATAAAATTCCTCCATGATCCCCTGTTCAGTGCTAACACTGGTGCCTCTTCTGATGTTAAACCTATTACTTCAAAATCATTCTTAAACGAATCCAGGTACCTTCTCCTTGGTCTTCCCCGACTCCTCCTACCCTCTACTGCTGCACCCATGAGTCTCTTGGGTAACCTTGCTTCTCCCATGCGTGTAACGTGACCCCACCATCTAAGCCTATTCGCCCTGACTGCTACATCTATAGAGTTCATTCCCAGTTTTTCTTTGATTTCCTCATTGTGGACACCCTCCTGCCATTGTTCCCATCTACTAGTACCTGCAATTATCCTAGCTACTTTCATATCCGTAACCTCAACCTTGTTGATAAGGTAACCTGAATCCACCCAGCTTTCGCTCCCATACAACAAAGTTGGTCGAAAGATTGAACGGTGCACAGATAACTTAGTCTTGGTACTGACTTCCTTCTTGCAGAAGAGAGTAGATCGTAGCTGAGCGCTCACTGCATTAGCTTTGCTACACCTCGCTTCCAGTTCTTTCACTATGTTGCCATCCTGTGAGAATATGCATCCTAAGTACTTGAAACTGTCCACCTGTTCTAACTTTGTTCGTCCTATTTGGCACTCAATCCGCTTATATTTCTTTCCCACTGACATTACTTTCGTTTTGGAGATGCTAATCTTCATACCATAGTCCTTACATTTCTGATCTAGCTCTGAAATATTACTTTGCAAATTTTCAATCGAATCTGCCATTACAACTAAGTCATCCGCATATGCAAGACTGCTTATTTTGTGTTCACATATCTTAATCTCACCCAGCCAGCCTATTGTTTTCAACATATGATCCATAAATAATATGAACAACAATGGAGACAGGTTGCAGCCTTGTCTTACCCCTGAAACTACTCTGAACCATGAACTCAATTTACCGTCAACTCTAAAAGAATTAATAAAACCGGAAAATCGAAAGTTAATTTAGTGACTGAAGTTAATAGTGAGCTTTCTTTCTGAAGCACATCGAAATTCAGTAAAATACGGTTAGTCTTGGGCTACCTCAACAATCATTTCAAAAGCTACTTGAATCTACGCAATTTAGAAATAAGAGATATAACTATGAACTTGAATTAAATGATTCTGAACAATTAACAATAGTAAAATTTAGTACGTACCAAGCTGAGCTGCAGTCACAGGTAAGCTAAAATACGGTAACAAAACTCGCACTCTTAATTTGTGCTTGTGTAATCTAAATATTGTAGCCAGCTATGAATACCTTAACTGAACTTTGAAATTAAAGCAGTGAAATCGAATGATGCTGCCGTTTTAATTTCAACGACACTCGGGTTCATTCCGGAAAAGGAAGGGACCCTGCTTGGTAATGGAATTTGGACAATGAGCAACAATGGTTCATGCTACGTTGCTGTAATTTAGTTATGAAAATGGAGCAGTTTCAAAAGCTGAGGTCTGCCATACAGTTCTAAAACTTTACGTGCTTCCAGTCTTCCTTGTTGATTGATTGAAGGTTTGTAGCCGTCGATCGAGGAGGTGTCGACAGTCACTCATTGTCGGCCGTCGCTGTTGCAGAAGCTGGATGTTGGCGGACCTTCTTCTCGACACGGTCACCAGGCGAAACGGGCTCTTGATGTGCGCCAGCTAATGCTTCCCGTCCGCGACACCGTGTCAGAAACTATCATAGCAAGTCGAGCGCAATTACGTGCTGCCCAACCACGAAAGCGCGGTAACTCGCGGGAGCGTCACACAACACACCTGCTCCACTGCACCACCCCCACCAGACTCCCCTCTGCCCGCGCTCCACGCGGCAGAGTTCACACTGCCAAAGATCCTAAACACTTTCGTTCTTCACACGACCCATCGATGTATTCGTTCGATAGCATAGTTTTCCCTAGGCAAGACCCAGCGTAAAATACAAATAATATTTACAAAACAAACCAATTATACATCGACATAAATGCATATATAGCAAAACAAGTACAATATATAAAGACACAGAAATGTCGTAACTTCGGGTAACAAAATAAGGAAAAAAATTTGCAGTGCAATAGATGGAAATAGGAGGATATGCATTTCCGGCGTTACACGTTTAGTTATCCCTTTTTTCAAGTCAATCAGTGTTTTCTTTGCGTTATCAGTGATTTTTGTAGTAAACATTACGTGGTACCCTTTTTCCCCCTGTGCGGTTCGGGAGAGAGTGTACAATGTTCCACCCATTTCAAAATTATCGTCAGTATTTAGCTTCAATTTAGAATAGATTCTTCGTTCAGAAGAGTCTGTTGTACACTTTCCTCCAACTAACCAGTGTTGTTCTCCTTCTGTAACAATAGCTTAATCACTGTAAAATTTCATTAGGCATATGTGATCACGGTCAGTTATATCGCAGTGCAGTAGGCAGATTAGGAAGGGGGAGGTTACAAGACGACGCTCCGTTTTGGCTCTTCACGCAGCAACGGTGCTGAGTTTAGAGGTGAACAGTGTCTGCAAGTTTCATGCTAGGGTACAACCGTACCCCACCGACGAATTCGTTCTCCTGCCGCACAGCTTCAGCCACTTCAACGGGGTCTTACTGATGGCATGTGTGAAGCTGGACGGACGTATCGACCGGTTTCTGTTCATGTTGTATCGATATTCTGTCACTGCTTTCAACAGTGACCCGTGGAACATTCCCACATTTGTAGACCAGATTCTGGATTTCCACGTAGTACATCAAGATCAACGAATTGTTCGAGCAGTGATTACCAACTGAACGTCATCCGGGGCCGAAATCCGGGCACATGTTGCACCTGCTGTGACATCAGGGACCAATGGGAACCTTCTGCCTGCTGTGATATGAAGATCACATGTCTCTCTGGCAAGTCTACCACTAACAAGACACCATCAAGCAAGGTAACTCTGGTGTCGTGAAAGAGTCTACTGGAGAATGGAATGGCACTCCGTTGTCAGTGATGAGAGTAGGTTCTGTCTGTGTGCGAGTGAAGGACGTAGACCTGGTTACAGGTCTATTTAAGGATGCATTGGCCCTCGAGACACAGGTCCCATCCCAGGCTTCACTGAGTGGGAACCATCAGTTACAGCTCGAGGTTTCATTTGGTGTTTGTGCAGGCTAAAGTAACCAGTGCCCGCTACACTGCACGGGCTATTAAATCCGTGCTACTACCATCTCTTCGACAGGAAAGGAGTGCACTTTTTTGACAGAGCAACGTACATCTACATACTGCTGCCGCTGCAACATAACGTACTCTTCGTGATGTACAGAAATTTCACTGGTCAGTAAGATCGCCAGATCTCTCTGCAATTGAACACTTATGGGTCATGAAAAAGAGGGAACCTACTCGTTCTCCAGGGACTACGAGAACCATTGGTGAATTACAACAAATAAAATATACTTGGGACAGTCTGTTGCAGCATGCAATTCGGCCCCTTTATGATCGTTTGTATGCGAGAATAAACATCTGCGTTGCCGCCAGCAGGGGATACAGTGCGTACTGATTCGGATGACACTCTTACTGTGACATGTATGTATCATTTGGTCTGAATTTGTTACCGTATACTCCTACAATGATGGGCTACTTGTCACCTCACTCGTCAACAAAATGACCTTGTCCTCGCGGCTGTTGAATTTTTTTCCTGCAGTGTAGTTTACGTCCTGTACTTCGCCCTAGTTTGGTTCACAGCTCTCTTTCTCTCTGTAACTGGTCAGCCCACCACTTTTTCGTCCGCAGCTCGTGGTCGTGCGGTAGCGTTCTCGCTTCCAGCGCCCGGGTTCGATTCCCGGCGGGGTTAGGGGTGTTGTGTGATGTCCTTAGGTTAGTTTGGTTTAAGTAGTTCTAAGTTCTAGGGGACTGATGACCATAGATGTTAAGTCCCATAGTGCTCAGAGCCATTTGAACCATTTTGAACCACTTTTTCAGTACTATTTCCACTCTACAGTGGCAGCGCATGAAAAATACTGGAAAATTCAGTGGCCCTGTACGTCGTGTGTATACGACTTTTGTATATGTCTTGCTTAGAGACTGCAACTTCGCCGCAATAAGTCAGTAATGAACATTCTTTAAAAGGAAGGGAAAGCTACTATCTATCATTTGTCCTACAACGCTTTTCTGTTGAAATTGGATACATTCTGAAAACTATTCGGGCGACAGAGTCCTTTACATACGCTGTAATTGATTTACAATTGACATAACTCATAACTGTACTGTTCCTTCCTAACAATTGTGTTTCGGGGCTCACTCACCTCACAGTTTAAGTAACTGGGAAAGTTACGTGACAAATTCTCGTCGACAAATTTAAATCATTGCTGCTCACCATAAAGGTCACTTTAATAAAGAGCACCAATCATCAAAATCAGTTCTACACACGTAAATATCGGCACTTTTCCACGCGGTATCAAACAAGGACTGTATACCAAAAAATAGTAAATAGAATTTCTGAGAGCTTTACTTTTACAACATAGTTTAGAAATCAAGCGCCCATACTACCCACAATGAAAATTTTGTAACACCACACAAAAGGCTGAACACAAAGAGACGTGGAGACCGTCTCTGGCCACAGACTCAACTCCTTCTCTTGTGGTTCACACGGGCAGATTTTGTTCACGTTCGCGGACGGAGTAGTACCCACAGCTCCGTCTACTAACCCTGTCCTATGCAATCTTCAAAACTGATCTTTGGCTTCCCATTTTGGTAGTGACGGGCTTACCTAAGTACCATGAGAGGATCCTTCAAGTTTGGATTGTTGCTGAAACGTTATTGACACAGTAATTAAAACTTCATACCACATGATTAATTCCAAATTGCTACAACGTATCAGAATTTCAAGCTATGGGTCATAACCAAAAGACAGATATTCTAGTGAGTCATAACAAAAGACAGATATTCGACACAAATTTTACAGAATTTTACACAGCACTAGGTTCCACCGTAATTTCTCATTCAACAACGCAAAAAAGGAAAAGTCAATGAAATCAAAGCATATTATATGTAAAATTGCAAGTTTCAGCCAAACTGGCACTTACTGTCTCTCGTTCCTGCCACTCATAAGAAACATAGAAATACACTCCTGGAAATTGAAATAATAACACCGTGAATTCATTGTCCCAGGAAGGGGAAACTTTATTGACACATTTCCGGGGTCAGATACATCACATGATCACACTCACAGAACCACACTCACATAGACACAGGCAACAGAGCATGCACAATGTCGGCACTAGTACAGTGTATATCCACCATTCGCAGCAATGCAGGCTGCTATTCTCCCATGGAGACGATCGTAGAGATGCTGGATGTAGTCCTGTGGAACGGCTTGCCATGCCATTTCCACCTGGCGCCTCAGTTGGACCAGCGTTCGTGCTGGACGTGCAGACCGCGTGAGACGACGCTTCATCCAGTCCCAAACATGCTCAATGGGGGACAGATCCGGAGATCTTGCTGGCCAGGGTAGTTGACTTACACCTTCTAGAGCACGTTGGGTGGCACGGGATACATGCGGACGTGCATTGTCCTGTTGGAACAGCAAGTTCCCTTGCCGGTCTAGGAATGGTAGAACGATGGGTTCGATGACGGTTTGGATGTACCGTGCACTATTCAGTGTCCCCTCGACGATCACCAGTGGTGTACGGCCAGTGTAGGAGATCGCTCCCCACACCATGATGCCGGGTGTTGGCCCTGTGTGCCTCGGTCGTATGCAGTCCTGATTGTGGCGCTCACCTGCACAGCGCCAAACACGCATACGACCATCATTGGCACCAAGGCAGAAGCGACTCTCATCGCTGAAGACGACACGTCTCCATTCGTCCCTCCATTCACGCCTGTCGCGACACCACTGGAGGCGGGCTGCACGATGTTGGGGCGTGAGCGGAAGACGGCCTAACGGTGTGCGGGACCGTAGCCCAGCTTCATGGAGACGGTTGCGAATGGTCCTCGCCGATACCCCAGGAGCAACAGTGTCCCTAATTTGCTGGGAAGTGGCGGTGCGGTCCCCTACGGCACTGCGTAGGATCATAATGGTTCAAATGGCTCTGAGCACTGTGGGACTCAACTGCTGTGGTTATCAGTCCTCTAGAACTTAGAACTACTAAAACCTAACTAACCTAAGGACATCACACACATCCATGCCCGAGGCAGGATTCGAACCTGCGACCGTAGCAGTCGCACGGTTCCTGACTGCGCGCCTAGAACCGCGAGACCACCGCGGCCGGCTGCGTAGGATCCTACGGTCTTGGCGTGCATCCGTGCGTCGCTGCGGTCCGGTCCCAGGTCGACGGGCACGTGCACCTTCCGCCGACCACTGGCGACAACATCGATGTACTGTGGAGACCTCACGCCCCACGTGTTGAGCAATTCGGCGGTACGTCCACCCGGCCTCCCGCATGCCCACTATTCGCCCTCGCTCAAAGTACGTCAACTGCACATACGGTTCACGTCCACGCTGTCGCGGCATGCTACCAGTGTTAAAGACTGCGATGGAGCTCCGTATGCCACGGCAAACTGGCTGACACTGACGGCGGCGGTGCACAAATGCTGCGCAGCTAGCGCCATTCGACGGCCAACACCGCGGTTCCTGGTGTGTCCGCTGTGCCGTGCGTGTGATCATTGCTTGTACAGCCCTCTCGCAGTGTCCGGAGCAAGTATGGTGGGTCTGACACACCGGTGTCAATGTGTTCTTTTTTCCATTTCCAGGAGTGTACATGCAATCACACACAAATATTTACTTCGCCTTTTCCAAATTTACCACATGTATCTCTTGTTCAACTACTACAGCACAGAAACAGGAAAGTTATTGTAAAGACAGATACTATTATTTTTGAATGACTGCACAATGAACGCGACATCATGTGGGAGAACTGGGTGTCGTATCAGGTCATTTTCTCTGGTGTTTCGGCAGATATTTGCAATTTCGTTTTTGTAGTGTGTACATGGAGTCAGCCCAAACGGACAATGTTCATCATGTATTTCATGCGACGCCTAGTGTCAACAGAAAGCGTTGGATTGTTTCCCGTCACACAGAAAATGTTTTTTAAAGCGCAGTTGTGGGTTTGTGGGATTGAAGGGGCCAGACTGCTACGGTCATCGGTCAAAGCGCAATTGAAAGTGCCGATTCATTCATTTTATCGAGATGTATTAAGAGAGACAGTAAAACAGAAAGAACAACGAATACTCCAGAAGCGCCTGACTAGCGCTGGCGCACGGCTCTAGCAGACAGCGAGGGGCAGGGTGACATGCGAGTAGCTGTCTGAGTACTGGTTATTATTCGTGTTTTACTGACCCCGACAATACATAAGGCTAATATCGCACTACACTAATTCGGGACCACTCTATGGAATGGGCACGTAAATTTCTAGTTTAAAAATAATTTTGTTTGTAATGGAAAAGAACCCTACGGTTTCCATCGGCACTCAGGGTTACTTGAAATCGTATGAAATACGTGACAGCCTTGTGACTTAGTCACTTTGCATGGTGAGTGGTTACAGCTTACACATATTGCACAGGGTCATGAATATAATGACCTGCTTTCATACACGTATAACGTATACAGACTACGTAAAATGTGGCTTCGTATGTGGAACACTAATTTGATTTGTTTGACGCATCTAATGTGATTAGTAATGTCAATCCATATGCGCTTGGAAATACGATGAACGTCGAAATCGGCCGATCGCACAACTAGTTAAGAATATTGCAGCCTACTATGGACTGAAACTTTAATTATGCACACCGTGTATGTGTTCCTCAAGTGTTTCAATTCTGTCTCAATTTATCGAAAGGCGTACATGTAAATGATTTTTCGAACGCTCTTCCTAATTATATACTGTTGCGTGAATATAGGAGTGCATTGCTCTTTGTTTCTGAGCTAGAAAAAGGGCCTGGTCTGGTGCGCACCAGAGCGACGCGACTGTTGCAAAGTGTTGGACTGCCGCAGGAATGCGGTCGCGGAGATGTGTGGACACCAAGGTGTGCCGGAGATTTACCGACACCACCTTTGTCACCTAATGGCCTTCTTCTACAATGGCGCGCAGTTTAGAACAGTTGAGTATTGGTTCCGCACCGTATACAAACACATAGGGATAAAACTCTAAACATACACAAATTTAGATTTTGATCAACACTTAACTAAGCTGCAGCTTGATATACAAGTTCCTTAATCATTTATGATACTTTAGTGAGAGTAACGCGCATTTTACAGACGATCTGTTATTGTATAAATACAATTTACTTTATTTTTCTTTGCTTCCACTGAAAATAATTATCCTCTCCACTGATCTATCGTCTTCTAGAAGAAAACTACTGCAATCACTTATTTTTAAGAGATATTCTTGAAGATTAATTACAAAATAGTTCTTGGGCTCTTGTTGGTTCCTCGGTGCTTGGCTCCACTTATTACGCAAGGCCCTGTTCAAATTTTGTGAGTGATGCATTGCTGTAAAAAATTATAACCTTTTGTTATGGAGATTCCCCATTTCATCCAATATATTTCCGATACCTGTGTAATTTCTTCTTGAGACCTCTTCTTCCTCCTCTCCATTTGCTTCTTCACTTCTGCAGCCGCGTCGTCAGGTGATCCACATAGATGTTCGGATATGTAAAATAGTTCTCCATTCTTCGACCGTCTCTTTGTCTTGCAGTGATCGGACCTTCCGCTTAAGCATACCCACATAACAACACCTTCTTTAGATTCCATAGCGCGGTAGCAAGCAATTAATTGTTGTTTAAGATACACAGTTACTTCAAGTTGTGACTGATCGTTGATGAGGTAAAAGGATACTATACAGCTTGCATGGGGGCTTAATTAAATTATGAATGCAAATACTTTTTAATCTTAGTAGCTGTCTGTCCGATTACGAAGTCTCGTAACCGGTTAGCCCTGTCTGGTATAGTACGCAATCTGACTGCATAGAACAACAACAAAGAACGAAAGAAAACTTCCGTTAACACAATTAATTAATTAAGTCCCCAGCAACTATGAAAGCTACGAAACAACAAGGCACAAGTGTCGCTGTTCTGTGTGTGGAAGTGTGATTCAACGTACACATCTGGCACGGTTCTTCCTCAATACGACAAGATATTTTAAATACCATTTATACTGAAGTAATTAAAAAAAATAAACAGAAATACTATAATTGCACATAGAAACCAGAAATACAGTCTAATACAAGAACACGAGCCAGATGCTTTGTTGACTGAACCTGTGACCAAGAGGCATTATTGTTTAAGACATTGAAATAATGAAAAAAAGGGAATTTTTTTACCTTCATATATATTGACGAAAAGCACACTCTGATGTAATGCATCCCAAATCCAAAAACATCTGGAGTCCAGCCCATCAAAACAATACTACAAGTTCTGAACAAGCACTCACTACCGCAACTTCTCAACTACGACTCGCTACTGCAACATCTCAACAAGCACTGCCTACTGCTACTTCTCAATAAGCACTGCCAGTGGAGGCGGCGGAATAATACTCTTTGGCGCAATCTCTGGCGCTGTGACTCAGTGTAGCCACCTTTCAAACTTTGCATATCTTGACAGTAAAAGTCACTTGCCGGACATTGCACCAGCTTTGATGTTTTACTCACATCTGACTTGACATCAACACAGTTGATTACATTTCTTCGAAATTTTTTGAAAACTTGAGATTGCAACTTATACACTCTATTAAGTAACATATTATATTCTCCGACGTACATACCACAAAGGGATCATGTCTGCAAAATCAGAGAAATTGCGGCTCACACTGTAGCGAATCGAATAGGAGAGTGGAAAGTGAAAGTGATACACGAACTGCCCTCCGCTACACAACGTAACGGCTCCAGTCTCTCGCTTTGCACCTCGTATCACGACTCCCGTTCCAACATAAGAACGCCTTCTTCTTTTCTGGTATACACAACAAACTGTTAATGAAACCACTATAAATTCTTTGTAATGTCACCGTGACGAAGTAGCAGCTTCATTGCTATTTGTAAATATTCTACAGTTCTTTTATGTAAGTTGAGTTCTTGTAGAATTTTCACAGTAATCAAACTGCCTATTGGCTTCTGTCTCGGGTTCTTCGGCCGACGTTCATCTAATGGTTTTTCTGACGTTTCGCCAGCACGAGTGGCTGGCACTGTCAAAGCTTCACCCTCCATTGCCGGTGGTGAACTGGAGCCGAGCTCGCGGCCGCAGACTGTGTGTACCTGGCGCGCCAACGTCCGAGGGCTTCTCCGCGGTTCTCCTCTTGCTACCTGCGACGGTCGTTCGCTGCAGTACGGGAAGCCAGGATCCGTTTACCTTAAGGCTTTCCTCTTTCTTGTTCAAACTGTTCGCGTGTTTTTGTATTTCTACAGCTTCTCTGAACAAGCGCGTGTGATAGTGCTTCTCTACAGCCAGAACTTCCGTGTCGGTAATGGAGGGTGAAGCTTTGACAATGTCAGCCACTCGGGCTGGCGAAACGTCAGAAAAATCATTAGATGAACGTCGGCCGAAGAACCGGAGACAGAAGCCAATAGGCAGTTTGTCAACAAGTGGCCACGAAAGCCTTAACAACTTTGTTTCACAGTAATGCCAATAATCTTCGATTTTGTCTTGCTGAACGCAATTTCACAATGGATGCTTGCCATACTAAGGTGGTGAGGCGTTCGCTGGGTTATTCAGTGGTTTGGTATTTAACTAATTTGTAAACGAAAATGATAATCTTATTTTATTAGACTGAGTAATTACTACATAATTTTTCTCCCGGCTAAAGATTTGGTCAAGTTGATAAAGAAATCCAAGTTAACACCGTGTTAAAGTGTTGTCTGTAAGTTGTGTAAGTGTCACTAAATCACAGTTCATAAAACAGATTCTATACAATTATGGATTATGATGGAAACAGTTATCTTCAGCAAAATAACCATTGAAACCACCGAATATCAGCCGCGCACAACACTCACGTATGTTACCTGAAACAATATTCTTCGCAACTCGTGCGTAATTAATTTCTGCTCCATACATCAGCTAGAAAAGTTTGATATAACGATCGTGATATGAGCACTATTTTTAAAGAACCAATCTGATTCGAATTATTTTCATTGAAATGAGTTCGGGACCACCGGTGCACATTTATTTTTACACATTAGTATTACGTTCAGCATTTATGTCTGCAGAGTTGCGTAATTTGAATTTGCCACTGTGATAATTGTTAAGATGGCGGCAGACAATTGATAGAGACTTTCTATTGTTAGAGCAAATAAGTAAACATTTAAAATGTTTATTAAACGCTATAAACTATACTTTCATATTGTGCAGTATTTAGACCTCATCAAGCAAACATTTGATTTGTTTCTAAGGAAAACACAGACAAAAACGCGATACAAATCGCTATCATCAATGGCTGCGCTCGTTGCAGCGGAAAGAAATAATTAACACAGACAATGCTTACTGAGAGTGGAATTAAAGTTACAAATAATTATTCACTCATATTTATAATAATAATGAACTCTATTTTCAAGTAATAATTAACAAATAATTACAATTTCTTAACAGAGCTCAGTTTGATATGCGTCCGCAACTTACAAAAGCCAACCATCGAAAGGTAAAAAAACAAAGGAAGACAAACGCAGATCATAAAAGGAATTTACAATTATCATTGTCTTTGTATGATACACATCGATATGTCCAATTATATCATATAATATTATATTAATAATTAATATTTATAAGTTTTCATTGTTTTTTTCATACGTCGAATAGATAATGTTTATAACTGTTAGAGGCATAATGTCCTCTCGTCGCACTGTAGCCAAAAATTTATCACGTGGATGTTACAGTGGCTGTAAATAAATTTTAATGGACAAATGACAATGGGTGAAACGGATGCAAGTGCTGTCTGTGGCGCTGTGCGAGTACCAGTCCTCCGTAGGCAGACTGCAATAGTAACTGTCCTCAAATACACCTCTTAATACTGGATTGCGCTCATACATTCTCCTGCATGAAATAACCGTACATCTTTTCGTTAGTTCTTTGAAAAGACTTGGAGTGTACTGTTTACGTACGTATCAGAAATTATGTTGCGGCATAAACAGATCGTACAGTAATGTATGTTGCATAAATTGCACACCACATTCCTGTTTCCAAATCACGCAGACCCTCTTGATGTAACTGGTAATTTTCAGAACTCCGCCACCAATTCTCCGCCAGTTCCCGTTCTCATATAAATGCATCCACGCTTCGTCCATTATGCACAGATTAGCAATAGGCAGTTGCAGTACTGCCATCTTCAGTCGCTGCATTGCGGACGCACTGTAAGGTTTCACTTCGGTTTGTTGAACAACGGGAGTTAGTGGAACACCAGTGGAAAGTCCTAAATGGCACAAGATATGAACCGAACGTCAACAAAAATAAACAAGAGTAATGGAAAGTAGTTCAATTAAATCTCGCGATGGTGAGGGGATCAGATTAGCAAATAACACGCTAAAAGTGGTAGATTATTTGTGAAGTAAAATAACAGGCGATGGCCGAAGTAAGGAGGGTATAAAGTGTGCAATGGCAGTAGAAAGGACAGCGTTTCTTAATAAGAGGAATTTACTAACATTTAAAATTAATTCTCTCAATATATTTGTGTGGAAGTGAGACGTAGACGATACACAGTTCAGGCAAGACGAGAATGGAAGCTTTGGAAATGTGGTGACAGAGAAGAATGCTGAAGATTAGTTGGGTAGAACGAATAACTAATGAGGTATTGACTAGTGTTGGGGAGCCAGGAAATTTATGGTACAAGTTGACTAAAAGAGTGGATCAGTTAATAGGACACATTCTGCAGCATCAAGGAATCGTCAGTTTAATTATCGAGGGATGTGTGAAACTTAAAAGTTGTAGAGGGAGGCCGAAGCTTGACTGGAGTAAGCAGATTAAAACTCATGTACGTTGCAGTAGTTTATTTATTTATTTTTGGCTTTGGGTAGCATAGACCATCGCTGAACATTAGATACAAAAGTGCCATACTAGCATAATTTCGATGTCCGCAGTACAACAATACAAAAGTTCTATGTACAAACATAAGTTGTTAATGTAAAATAAAAGCATTTTTAAGTGACACTTACATCATGAATATATTTTGAGAAATGCATATTAATTTTGCTGTATCGAATTTTATACATTTATTCCGACCGGTTTCGGGTTTCAGACATCATCCAGGGACTATACCAAGTAGACAGAGAGGATCAATGGAATCTTCTCCAGTGCCTTAGGTCATGCAGGGTCATACTTTACTTTTATTGTTTTGATATTGATGTTTCCCCCGAGTTTGACAATATGTGGTTATAATTACTACAGCATAGAGGGTTCTAAATCTGGTTTTCACTAATTTTTCTATTTCTGTAATTGTTAATCTCTTGTTGATGTTGGACAGTTATTGTATTGGTTCATCAAATACTGATATCTTTACTGACTCTACACTGGTAGGTCTTCCTGGTGATTTCCAAGCTGTGTACTCTTGTTACATGTTTGTTTTATATCTGGAATCTATAAATTATGACAGTTAAAGACCCATGTGGCTCATGCTATGTAATTACAGACACAGTTGAGTTATGATTTGTCCTACAATAATACTCTGCTTCCTGGGTATATGAGAATGTACCTTGTCATGGAATTGTTATAATGTTCCCATAAAAATGGTATATAATTTCTTATATAATTCCCAGTGAAGAGACGAAATTACTGTATTTCTCTGGTGCTTGGCACATAATATCGCTTATGGATGGACTATCCTGGATGGTCGTCACTCCCAGAAATATGTCTAGGTGCTTGATATTATTGCTCATTCCCCCTGTATAGTGACATCCTACTGCCTGCACTCGTATGAGAATATGGGCATTAGATGTTATATATGTTAGAGCATCGGTGTTATTACAAAGTTGCTGGTATATTTATGTATGAATGTCTTTCAATATTCGAATTATTTTCGGAAAGTTTTTTGTACCGGTGTTTAATCCAAGCATTCCATGTTTGTCTATCATATACTGAATTACACTTCTTCTTTATGTGTCACTTCATTTACGATGTAATACTCCTCTAACATATAAAAACATGAATTTTATGTGGTATATGATTTTTTTGTACTTTTTATTTCTTAACAATAAATTGCAGCATATACAAGAAAAACAATTTTGGTTTCGTACCAGATGGATGTACTTTGTTCTTATGCATAATTTTGTAATCTTCAAATTTTTACTTCATTTTTATACTCAATATAATGAGTTATTTCACATGTATTCATGACGATAAATTGTATATCATGTTTGTTCCTTGGACTGTAATATATTTGACGGGTACAGTCTTTGCTGTGGCACCACATGTTTTCTGCGCTTCTAGAAGTGTCCTTGACGCTCTGTCTCTAAATCTCAGTTGAATGAGGCACAATATTTCACTGGTAGCTGTTGATGTGTTTCATACGATGCCCTACAGTATGACATTCGTCTGTAGCATGACATATGAAATGGAAAAGTCGTATTGTTTTTGCTTTGTAAGGACAGTACTTCTTTCCGATTATCTTCATGTATGATTTCTGAGTGCGTAACGACTATGGACTGTGTGTTTTTCGTCGGTAACATGTATTGTTCCTTTCTGTTTATTTAGAATAGTCCCTGAATGATGGTAGGAAATCGAAACCGGTCGGAATAATTGTGTAAAATTCGGTACAGAAAAGTGAACATGCATACCCTAAAGTACAATAAAAACACTAAAAGACGAGCACCAGACGGCCAACTGTTGTAAAAGTGCCAAATTAATATTAGCGCAAAAACTAGAACAGTAAGTGTTAAGTACAAGGATAAGTTCGTTATATACAAGGTGTATCAAAAAGAATCATACGATCTAAAAAAAAAAAAATCATAACTATTATGTTATTTGAGATGTGTGCAGGAACAGGGTACTGTTGGAAAGATCAAACTCTCGAGTTTTACATGGATCCCGCTAGGTGGCAGCATCTGGAAGTGTGGGAATTTTTAAATCGAATGATTACTGAACAATGGATAGGTCACACAGGAGCAAATGATTCAAATGGCTCTGAGCGCTATGGGACTTAACATCTGAGGTCATCAGTCCCCTAGAACTTAGAACTACTTAAACCTAACTTGTAAGTAGGCTGTTTATGTTTTCTCTATGTAAGTAGGCTGTTTATATTTTCTTATTGGCAACGTTACGTAGCGCTCAATATGAAAATCACTGGCTGTGCTGTGTGCAGTCTGTGGCTAGTTTGCATTGTTGTCTGCCATTGTAGTGTTGGGCAGCGGCAGCTGGATGTGAACAGCGCGTAGCGTTGCGCAGTTGGAGGTGAGCCGCCAGCAGTGGTGGATGTGGGGAGAGAGATGGCGGAGATTTGTAATTTGTCATGAACTGATATATATATTATGACTTTTGATGATATTAAGGTAAATACAGTGTTTGTTCTCTATTAATATCTTTCATTTGCTAACTATCCATATCAGTAGTTAGTGCCTTCAGTAGTTTGAATCTTTTATTTAGCTGGCAGTAGTGGCGCTTGCCATATTGCAGTAGTTCGAGTACCGGAGATTTTTGTGAGGTAAGTGATTTCTGAAAGGTGTAGTTTAATGTTACTCAGGGCCATTCTTTTGCAGGGATCTTTGATAGTCAGATTGCGTTGCGCTAAAATTATTGTGTGCCAGGTTAAGCACAGTCGTGTATAATTGTTTTAAGGGGACGTTTCATATGGCGACCCTGCCAGGATACCTCACTGGAATCTTCTGATTTTTTTTCTTGTAGTTTGTGTAATTAGTGTAGATTTTGTTTATTGATAGCGCGTAATCATAGAGAGAACTTTCTTTGTAGTTATAGTTTTTCATTGTTGTACAGTAAAACAGTTGTGGCATGCATGTAGATTTGCACCAAGTATTTCGCAGCTGCGCTGGCAATTAAGTAGACATTATTTCCATTGCTATGTTATTTTATTTTGCTCTTCAAATTGTGCTTTTCTGTGTTATCGTGTGAAATATTGTGACAATTATGGCGTGTGAAAAACGTAATACTAGGCTCCAAAGTAAACTGAGAAATGACAGCGAAGACGAAAGCAGTGTGTTAGCGCCGCAGAGTAATGAATTAACTAATGTTCAAAGTAGTAATTTGGTAATTGCGCATAGGGAAATGGAGCGGGCGGCAAACAATGGTGTAGACAGTGAAACAGGTAGTGAACAGGGAAGCGTTATCGATCGATTGGTCGGCAACAGCTTGCCTCAGGAATCGGGAATGACAGAACACAATATTGCAAATACTGCAGACTCAGGTTTTGGGTTCTCACCGTTTTCTCAAATGAGTCAAGACACATTTTCCGCTTGTCAAAATGTGAATGTTGCCGGTGCAACTTCACTGCCGAAAAGCACTGAGAAACATGTTTCAGACACCAGTGCATTGTTATTACAATTAATGCAACAAATGGGACAAGAGCTTGAAAAGTTAGACACAATGGAACAACACCAGAGACAAACACAGCAACAGTTAGACACAGTGGAACAAAATCTCAAAAAGTTAGACACAGTGGAACAAAATCTTAAAAAGTTAGACACAATGGAACAAAATCAGAGACAAACACAGCAACAGCTTCAAAAGTTAGACTCATTGGAACAAACTCTTGAACAAACGCGTGAAGATTTAACTACTGAGTTACATAACATTGAATCGAAATGTCAAAAAGTCTGTAATGACGTAAAAACTCAAATTTGTGAGCATTTTCAACCTATTTTTTCGAGGCATGAAAAGGCATTACAGAATCACGAAGCAGCCATAAAAGAACTGCAAATTATTGTTCATGAAAATCATGAGACCTTGCAAGCTAAATTTGACTCAGTTGCATCTACCGATTCGGTTACGCAACTTGCAAAAACTCAGGAAAACTTAAAGAACACAATAGATTCGATTTCAACACAAATGGACACTCTGAAACTTGGTTCAGAAAAACACATTGAGGAAATGTGTTCACTATCGGAGAAAGTAGCCGAACTTTCGGATCAGTTCACTAACTTATCTACAAAGGTGGATGATGATCTGAATGACACAAGACCTGTAGCCTTCACTGACACAGAAGAGTACGAACAAATTAGGAAATTCAAACAAAATCAGAATCAAATTAATACGCAACACGAAACAGAAATCCAGGAAGTACAAGATCAGCTGACTCAGGTAATACAAGAATTACGTATTTCAGAGGCCACTCGCGCTCCAATACGGGAAGAGGGACATAGAAATACGGAACAACCACAAAATAATAACACAGGACACTTCGGAAGTTATGAAAGAAATTGGCAAGGTGCACCGAATTTTGAAATGGAACCGCCGAAACGACGTAACAATGACCGATATGCGACTCGCCGACATGATGATTTTGACTATAAGCTGTTCATTACTACACGTAAATTCAAAACATTTAAGAATTCTGGCAACGACATTCATCCACAAGCATGGCTCCATCAATTCTCTCATTGTTTTCCTCCCAACTGGTCATTAGAGCACAGATTAGAATTTATGTGTGGCTACTTAGAGAATGAACCAGCTGTAAGAATGCGGTCGGTCATTCACGATTGCCACAGTGAAGGAAAGTTTTACCATGCCTTCCTCTCAGCATATTGGTCTCAAGCCACACAAGACCGAGTAAAACAAAGCATCATAATGATGAAACGTTTCGAACAATCTGAATTTTCCAGTCTTATGAAATATTTTGAAGACATGTTGCACAAGAATCAGTACCTGTCAAACCCATACAGCCCCTCAGAACTTATCCGCATTTGCTTAATCAAACTGCCTGAACATTTACGACATATTATTTTGGCAGGACGTTGCAAAGACGACATTGAAGCATTTCAGGGACTTTTACAAGAATTAGAAATTGACACTGACAATCGCGGAACGTGAAACCAGGAACACAACAATTACAGGTCACATCCGTCGCAATTCCGCGATGAACGAAGTAATAACTTGACACGACAAGGCTATTCTTACAACGCAAATCGTGACCAAAACAGACACCACCCTTATGACAACCGTTGGCAGAATAATAGTTACAGAGAAAGATCGCATTTCCGTAGTAATGAATATGACAGAGATAACCATAGAAACAAACAATATGGGTACCAAAACAATTATTATCAAGGGAGGCAGAATAACTTCAGACGCAACAGTTCGACGCACAGTTACGATTCAGGGAGAAATTCTCCACCACGTGACGGACAAGGAAGAAACTACGGAACCTATCGACATGACGACAGACGATATACTCGTAACGACAGACCTGAATTGCATCAGAACTGGCGGGATTCAAACAGAGCAGGGCACTTTCGACAACGTGAATTTGTAGAGGCTAGGTCTTCTAATCCCAATAACGACGCTCGCCAACAAAGGGACAGACAATGACTCGCACCGCAGGCAGCCGCTTGCGCCGGCTGGCTCAGAGAAAAATGACATAGACGCTAACCTTAAGAAAAATTCCAGTATTGTTTAACGACGTATACCGCACGATAATTGCGTTGAAGCTGAAACTCTGCATACTAGGGAGAGTAAAGGTTTACACCACATTTCACGTGTAAAACCGTTTATTAAATGATAATCTGCTGTTTAAATTTGTCTTTGCCATAAAACTTTTCACTTTACATTACTAGTATGCTTTGTCAGACTTAGAATCTGTTAACATACAACAATGTTTGAAGTTAAATATCCAATCAAGAACCAAGAGAACTTACTTAAACAGAAATGACGAATGCATTGTTATAGTGAACAGACGTCACAGTGTTATTGTGTGTGTACATTCTTGCTTGTTAGTTGCACGATTATGGAACGACTATAGGGCTTACATACTTAGAACATTTACCAGTACTGCTAATGAGATTTTAATGCAACATTTTGGTTTACTTGAAAATATATTCTGGATTTAAAGTACTTTCAGTGAGATACCAGATGGCACAGTGGTTAGTTTATGTGACAGCTACACGATTTTATCACGACGCTACTAATGAGTGACAATTTACAATGTTGCTTTTGCAGTGTTTCTGTTTTATATCTGCACAGTTTTTCTGAATTCTTCTGGAAAGTAAAACATGTTTTAGTAGTAACTTTTGTGGTACAGCAACAATGAGATTGTCTTTTCCGTAGCACAACAATACTTTACAGTATAGTACTTTCTTGATCACAGTAATGTACGTAATAACTACGATATCTATACACAAAGCATTTCACTTTCGTTTATGATGGGGTAAGTACATTGACTTCTGCAGAACTTAGCTTTCGGAGGACGATAATTACGACACTTCCACAGAATTATCTTACAGCAAGACGCACATTTAGCGCTACAGGACACGCATTTGAGTGATTAATTTTGTACTTAAAACATTTATTTTTAAAGATATTTGAAGTACAATGATACGAAGTTTTTCCGTGATACATTTCATTCCTTTGCTGTAATCTGTAGCATCTGAGGGTATAATTACATTAATCCTCAGGGGGGTACACGCTTACTTTGTGTATCATGTGTTTGGCAAGCACAAGGAGCCCTAGCTAATATGGTATTTGCTTATACAACTTTACACATCGGTACCATATTTCTCTAAGACAGAATTACACAGCTATCTGATCATTTAACTGAGAGAGACAAACATTTTTTTTACTACGCCAGTGACAGATGTTTACGTAATTACACAGTTGGATAACTTCACACTTATGAAACTGTATTTTGTCTGTACTGTGTGAACTCTTCATATTTTTTTGGAACCATTGTGATACTATGAGAGCTTTGAATGATATATTTGGTATGGATTCATGATTTTTAAAGTACGTTTGAGGCAGATGACACTTTTGACATGAGCAGAGAATTTTTTTAATTATTGGAGGAAGCTACGACGATTTTGAGATTTGACTGAGGTGTTATGATGTTATTTTTACGACGACGATGTGTATTATGCTGCTGAGGTATGTTCATGATTAATAGGCTGAGGCTATATGAGTTATTTGATTATGCTTCATATTTATAATGATGAAATATTGACGAGTGTCGATGGATATGTATATGTGTAATAAGGTAAGGAGTAATGAATAGTGGGTAGGGACTCTTGACTTGTGAAACAGGATGTTGGAAACCAAGAATCGTACTTTAAGAGTTATGAAATGTGTGTAAATGCGTGAATGTATCACAATGCCGGCGAAAATTTTTTTGGACACTTATATTTATAGGATTTTGTTTCTACAGATTTGCAACGCTAATTCTTGACCTGTGAAATATTTTTATGTGAGACTGTCACTGTAGCGGAAACTGGTGTCGTAAATATTTCCGTAAGAAAGTTAAGTGACCACCTGCACGTAATGCGTCGTGGGCACGCAGCTGTGTCAAACACCTGGAGAACAAGCCATTAGGGTGTGCCTTTCCGGAAGCACAGGTAGAAAAAAAAAGAAAAAAGGCAGGCCTTTATCCTCGCCATTGGCATTCCTTTAGAGAAAATATTGCAAATGCGACACCCTCATTACTTCCATTAACCTTGCTATTGACATTCCTTTGTAGAAAGCATCGCAAATATTACACGCTCATTACCTGAAAACATATGATTACTCGTACTTTGTGCTAATTACTGCAATGCTTATGAATTGATGGGAAATATTCGTACATCTGCACACCTGATTATGACAAGTGTCTTTCTCCGAGAGTTGAGTGCTACTGACTTACGAAATGCCACATGACTATTGAATGATATTTTTATGCTTTGCTTTTCGTAGTTGCTTATTTCATTTGATGTCTGGTTTCCAGCTGTGTTGCAGCATTGCTTTTATAAAATGAAATGCATTTGCTAATGTGAACACTTTCTGTCAACAGATCTATTAAATAATTATTTTTTTGATCCACATTCTTTAAAAAAGGAGCACTTTGAAAGGAAAGAACAATAAGGAGGAACTAGTAACAGTAACACATAATTTTCTTTTCAAGTACATGGTAATATTTTTTTACACTAAGTTGTTGTGGTGCACCACTTTAATTTACATAGACATTAAGATGTGAATATACACTTCCCTTATCTGCATTGTTGCTTTTACTGTAATATCTTTTCTGCTTGAGCTTTGTCATGTATAGATATAAGTTTTATATTTTTTATATTTGCTGCTGCTGTTTGCCAGGCATAGTGCTACTGAATTTTAAATTGTGTTACTCTGTTAAGCTAGTTTTACTACTGACTTATTTTTCTTGCTACTGTACATTGGCTCATATTAGTTGTAATGTTGCATTGCTTGGTAATTTATATTTACTGTAGCTTGCTTTGCAATTTTCCATTTTTTTTGCATTGCTGTTTGTGTTAATTTGTTATGTGCTGCTGCATTGCCTCGTCCCTTAGTTTAGTATCTGAGCTCAGTAGATTTAAGTTAGCTTAAGAGGGGGTAGACTATATGAGAAACTGACTATGGAGAATAGGTAAAGAATGCATTACGAAGTTATATGAAAAGGATTTGGGCCCAAATGAGTATTGTACAATCAGAAATAATTATTTTGAAAGAAATATGAACAGAATACAGAAAGCAGGCTTAGATAGGACTTTTTGGGAATAATGATGAATGAAGGGAGATCTCCAAGAAGCAAAGAAAGTTTTGTTTGCAAAATACTGCAATGAAACAAACCCTGTCCTTTCCTTTTGTGTTATCCCACTATGTGTTTGTGTACCCTTGTGTATTTGTTTCCTTCCTGTCTCTGTGTAGTTTCATAGAATTTTTTCTTCTTTTAATATTAAGCTACATTCACTACGATGAGGAATACTGTTATCCTCGAATATAAATGGCATTAATAATATGTTATTTACTTTGTAAAGATGTTAGACATTATTAATTCTGTTCTGTTTAATGCTCATGTGTGAAGTTGATGTTTCAAAAGTTATTGTGATCTTTTATGTATGTACTCATGTCATAATTCCACTGATGTATATGTTTATTTCTATTCTTTTGTAAAGCCTGTGTTACTACAAATGTTATCTGTATTGTTATGTTCTTTAATGATGTATTTTGTATCTTTGTAATTTTATTTTCATGTTGTAAATTTATAATTGTATAGACACCAGTTCTTCAAATTAAGTTACATTTTACTGCACACATTTCTGTTGGTCATAGTATATGGACAATATGTGAAAAGTAGGGACTGATAGTGTTTGCACGTGTGTTAATAATTCAGCAAGGGACTGGATAACAGCATTGCTGGTTCTAAGGACAATTCCAAACACTTTGTGAGTGCACAAGTGGTGGTTTATGGACTTGCTATATTCTCTGCAAGACTCTTCGATGGTGATTGTGCACCTGCACAGTCGCAACAGATGGCTGCTGGCCATTTCTACAAGGACTACAGTGGGTCTACACCTTTGCTGACTCACCAGTACCATTATTTCTACAAGGCCTGCAGTGGGTCTGCACCTCTGGTGGCCCACTAATACTCTCTACCAGGACTGCAGTGGGTCTGCTCTGTGATGACCTACCTACCTATATTCATCAACTTCGAATGACTCTGCTGTGGGTATGCTCCATTGTGGCCCATTACCTGTCAGCATGTCAAGAGTCAGCACTGTCTTTCCGTTGGAAGGACAACACTACTTCTTCAAGACGGCATGGAAATCCACTACTTCCGTGTGCATTGTCTTTTACTGCTCAGACTTTGAGAAAAGAGACGGCAGTTTCACTGTGATGAATGATCAGGACTGTCTTTATAGACTGTGAGAAAATTTGAGCTTTTGACCAACATAATATCAATAAGTGTGTGCATTTGATTTCCTTGTTATTGTAATTATGAAAAATTTTTTTAAATCTGTATTGGCCACTGCCCAATCCAATTTGTAAAATTTTTTGTGGGGAGCATAGGGGCTATGTAAGTAGGCTGTTTATGTTTTCTCTATGTAAGTAGGCTGTTTATATTTTCTTATTGGCAACGTTACGTAGCGCTCAATATGAAAATCACTGGCTGTGCTGTGTGCAGTCTGTGGCTAGTTTGCATTGTTGTCTGCCATTGTAGTGTTGGGCAGCGGCAGCTGGATGTGAACAGCGCGTAGCGTTGCGCAGTTGGAGGTGAGCCGCCAGCAGTGGTGGATGTGGGGAGAGAGATGGCGGAGTTTTGTAATTTGTCATGAACTGATATATATATATTATGACTTTTGATGATATTAAGGTAAATACAGTGTTTGTTCTCTATTAATATCTTTCATTTGCTAACTATCCCTATCAGTAGTTAGTGCCTTCAGTAGTTTGAATCTTTTATTTAGCTGGCAGTAGTGGCGCTCGCCGTATTGCAGTAGTTCGAGTAACGGAGATTTTTGTGAGGTAAGTGATTTCTGAAAGGTGTAGTTTAATGTTATTCAGGGCCATTCTTTTGCAGGGATCTTTGATAGTCAGATTGCGTTGCGCTAAAATTATTGTGTGCCAGGTTAAGCACAGTCGTGTATAATTGTTTTAAGGGGACGTTTCAAACTAACCTAAGGACATCACACACATTCACGCCCGAGGCAGGATTCGAACCTGCGACCGTAGCAGTCGCGCGGTGCCGGACTGTAGCGCCTAGATCTGCTGGGCCATCACGGCCGGCCGCGCGTATTCCCCATTCTACACGCGGACAGCACGCCCACTCATATTACATACAGTGCGCGTGTGTCTGACTGGCAGTCACTCCTCGCCAGCTGACGCTGCTGTCGCCTGAACGGGTTTGTATCGATAGTAGACTGGTGGTCTTGATGTTCTGGCTGATAAGTGTATGTTCAAAGCAAAAACGAGTTAAGGGGCTCCGGAAAGGCTCAAATCATGAAAAGTTCAATTTTTACTTTTTTGCGTTTTCTGAATCTGCAGACTATTACCTTTTAACAGATATATAATTTATTCAATTCCGAAGACTACAACTATTTTTAAATTTTTTTTGAAATGTGTTCTACATGGGCGTGACCCACTGTGGCGCTGTTAAACTGCTGTCAAATGGTGTTATTATTAACGTCCGTGTTCATCAGGTACATTTTAGTGATGTGAGATAAAGTATGTGTTGTGGCTAACCTGTGATGGTTCAATATATATCGCTGGTGTGATTGTCGATTGTTTCATGTTTATTTACTCTGTCGTTATCTCGAAAATATTCGTAATTAATTCTGTTTCTTGAGTCTCTGTTTTGTTGAAGTATAATAATGAGTAAAAGTAAAGTTATTAGAAATCCTCTGAAGGCTTTTAAGAAAAGGAGAAATGTTGGACAGCCAAAGGTATGTGTTATTACTGTAAACAATAAAGACGATAACCAAGTGAGTGAACCTAACCTCTCAAGTACACCTGCCATAGCAGTCAAAGTGGGAAAGAAAATACTTCACAGAAGAAGCTTGGTTCAATGAGTGAAAACTATGAATGTTTTATGGGCGAATCGGATGTGAATGAAATATTTGATATGTCGGTTCTCAAAGGAATTTTTCAAACCGTGTAAGATGTATTCATTGTAGTGAAGTTGGTCTGGAACTCTCCATAATAAAGCACGTAGGACTTGCTAGTGAAATACAACTGAAATGTGATAAGTGTTCATACATGACCACCATTTGGAACAGTGTTGCAGTAACTGCAACTGAAGAAAATGGTAACAAAATCTACGAACACAACAACGAGCGATGCTTGCTTTAGACAAGGAACGCCTTCGGGCTGCAGACAGGGCTGTAAAGAGTCTAGAAATACAAGCAAGAGTAAACAGGAGGAGGAAGAAGAAGAAGCTGGAGGAGGAGTTTGCAGAGGATGAAGATAATCCATCCTATGGACCTGGAATGCACTAAAAAGTTAATCCAATCTTTGTCGCTCGATTCCCAAAACTTTTATTTTCTCATACTAATTACATGTTTTCTAAGGATCTTCCAAACATATTTGTTTCAAACTTTCAGTAAATGTTACACAGTACCTTCTGCATAATTTAACACAGCCTTTTTCCATAAAACTGTATATTTTTGAATCTATAAATAAAAAATTGCAAAAAAATGTTGTGAATTTTCATTACAATTGAAAAAAAATCATCTTTAATAACTGAACTAAAATTTTGTAAAATTCCTGTGTTAAGTTGTAGCCCATATTCCAATAAATAATCTGTAAAATGTTCAACTTCCTACCTCAAATACTTTGTGAGGAAAGATGTAATTTATAAGCGTTATTTTAACATTGCAAGTATAGGGCGTTCCGGAGCCCCTTAAGGAGGTGAAACAGGGGATGAAACACTTTTTGAAAATAGGTCGTTATTAAGGCAATTTTGAAGCTAGAACGACGAAAATTAGTAATTATTTTCTCAGTCAGAAATAAAGAAATACGTATTTCAAAATTTTTGGAAATTTAATCCCTATGTGGGTGAAGTAGTTGGTCAAATTCTTGGAAACAATTATCTATTAAAGAACTACTAAAATATTTTAAAATCTACGTTTTTGGAGATTAGTGTTTGGCTACTTGGTCAGAAATGGAAAAAAAATATGTTTCAGTATTTTTGGGAATTTAGCCCCTATGGGAGTGAAACAGGGAATGGAAATTCTTATGAAAATATTTTGTTAAAAAATAATTTGTTGAGTTGAATCTAAGAGAAACTATATTTGGCTTCTTGGTTAGGAATGAAATATGTGTTCCAGTGTTTTTTGGAAATTCAGCTCTGAAAAGTTGAAACAGGTGGTGAAAACTATTATGAAAATTTGTAAATATTAGATTTCAGCTACCAGTCGTCCTTTTTCATTTGCAGATCTATATTTCAGCTAGAAGCTAGCCATTTTCAATGCACTATAATTTTTGATCAATGCATGTAATGCCTGTTGGTCGGGCTTGTATTCAATGAATACAATGAACTGTGGATGAAGCCCGACCAACAGCCATTACATGCATTGATCAAAAATTATAGCGCATTGAGAATGGCTAGCTTCTAGCTGAAATATAGATCTGCAAATGAAAAAGGACGACTGGTAGCTGAAATCTAATATTTACAAGTCAGTACAGTCGCTAAGTGCAACAGCTTTCTGAATGGAAGGTAACCTGACTATTATGAAAATATTTTGTTGTATTATAACATTCTTAAAGTGTGAAAACTCCCTTAACCAAGACCTCGCAGTAATGGGTAAATATTTCCGATCTTGGAGATTAATTCCTAACCCAATAAAGTCAGAAGTTACAGTGTTTCATGCAAACAATCAACAGGCAACCCGATCCCTTGACGTTACCTTTGCTGGTAGAAAGTTAAAGCATAACCCAAACCCAAAATATCTTGGTATTAAATTGGATAGATCGCTTACATTCAAACCACACCTAATAGATACTGCTGCTAAGATACGTACAAGAAATAATATTATCCAAAAGCTCGCCAATACTAGCTGGGGAGCTGATGTACATACTCTGAAGATTTCTTCTGTAGCGCTGGTATACTCTGTTGTGGAATATTGCAGCCCTGTTTGGCTTAACAGCAGCCACACGTCTAAAGTGGATACTCAACTAAACAATACCATGAGAACTGTAACTGGGACCATTAAATCCACCCCACTACGTTGGCTTCCTGTTCTCTGCAGTATAGTTCCACCACATCTTAGGCGGCAAACCGCCTTAGTTAATGAATGGCGTAAAATGTCCTCCAATACCAACCTTCCAATCCATCAGGACATTGCCCCAAATCTTTCCCGACTAAGATCTAGAAGACCACCATGGAGAACAGCCCAAAACCTTATGGCTACGCCTTACGATGCTATAGATTCATGGAAAAATGAATGGTCTCAGACCGGACTATCCAAGAACTGCAATGAAATATCACCTGGTGGAAACCCACCTGGTACAGACCTGCCAAGAAGAACTTGGGTTATACTCAATAGACTCAGAACTGGTCATGGTAGAAGTGGCGAGATGCTCTGTAGATGGGGCATACGAGATTGACCACAGTGCGATTGTGGACATCCAGAGCAAACGATCCAGCACATCATTGAGGAATGCCCTAAACGTGCGTTTAAAGGATCCATTCGAGAACTTTATGCAGCCTCCCCTGCAGCCGTCGGGTGGATGGAAAACCTGGACATAGAACTTTAAAGAGACTCTATAGATTTCATATACAGTAGAGCGTCGATTATCCGAAGTAATTGGGGGAGATAGGTGTTCGGAAAACTGGTTTGTTCGGATAACCGAACTGTACATGTTTATTTGCCAAAAAGAAGTATCGTGCAGTAAATTGATTCATAAAAACAGGCATCTCTTTTAGTATTAGCAACTTCAGTAGGAATATATAGTATGTAGCGCAGTTTATTAGACAAAAATATATACATATTACGTACGCATTTTGCATGAACAATACGCACAGTATACAAAATTAACGTTTAAAAAAATCCTTTATTTTGGTCTGTCTAAGCAAACCTAGACGCTTACGAGTAGCTAAGTCACGTACTTCTTCATTACAGATATCTGAAACTGGTCACTTCATCTTGGGTTTCAAACCATCGCAAGGCAGTATCTAAACAAATGAACGCCTCAAGCTGTTGGTATACTTTCATCTCCACTTTCTGGAGCACTGATTGATGAGATGCTGGCGGCGTCATCTTTATCAGTGACGACGTTTACAATCTCGCTGCCCTGCATGATTTAGTGTCCTGGATCTGCATCATCAATATTCATCTAGTCATGAAAGTCTTCTTCATCACATTCGTGGCAATCTTTCTTTTAGCATACCGAGAATTTCGGACATATCATTCTGTTCGTCGTTTTCAATCATACCTTGTGAATGTTCTCCTGTGTCCAAAATTATATTCCAGGCTTTCTTCAAATTCTCTTCCTTTACACTATTCCATGCTGCGTTGATCATGTAGGACGCGTCTTTCAAGTCAATATTCTTATGATTTCTTAAGGGACTTTCTTCTCCATCCTCTTCTCTTTCTAACAATAACTTACGCAACAATTCTTTCCTGTAATATCGTTTGAAAGTCTCAATAACGCCTTGATCCATGGGCTGTAATAAGGAGGTTACGTTAGGTGGAAGCAATATTACCTTTATGAACTCGTCTTTTTTCGTTTAAAATATCACACGACGGATGAGGTGGTGCATTGTCAAGGAGAAGTAGTGTTTTCTCCCTCTTCCCATTCTTTAGCTGATGAGCTTTTACAGAGGGTACGAAAACGTCCAGAAACCACTTCATAAAAATCGTGGGAGTGTAACAGGTGCGAGCGAGTACACGGTTCGGTTAAGCGATCGTTCGGTTGACCGACGTTCGGATAATCACTGTATGTGATTACTGAATGACCTTATTGCAACAATTTCTATATGATAATTTTATCTTATCTGTGACAAGATACCTTATTGTAACAACCTGTATATACCTACTTTATCCTTAATTGAATGTCCATAAGACGAGACATTATTTATGTTATTATGTATGTTGATTTTATCTTTATGTGTCTGTATGTATTTAAACATGAAACCATTTGTACTTGAAAACAACATACGCTGAATAAATAAATAAATAAAGTTAAATCTTTGAAAAGCTTTATTTGGCTTCGTATAAATACTAGTTAGGGGATGAAAGTTTCTTTGGAAATATCACTTTATGTAGTGGAAAGACTGGATTACCGGATATCTCCAACTCTCGGTGCGAGAATCGCCGTTCAGTCAGAAGTAAATTCGAGATTGTTTTTCTATGAACTTTATTACCGTACAAAGTGTAGAAGATGTTGCAATTTGTGAACAGCGTAAAAATTCGATTAAAGGGAAAAAAAAGGAAAGAGAAACTGTGCAGACTATACAGTCAATGCGAGCGAAACAGCAGGCCAAAGCTAGTGTCTACTAAAAGGTGTCCGGACTGCTTTGACCAGAGTACCCTCCGACACGAGTGGGTCGGCTGCAGAGGGAGGGCCTGCGACTAAACGGCGGCCCTCTGAAGCCGGTGCCAGCCCGCGGACTGGCGGCGAGTGTCCGCGCCGGCCGGCCGCCTCTGGCTGCGGGGTGTCGCCGCTAATGAGGACAAGCGGCTAATTACCCGCAGCCACGTGTGTGCGCGGGGGCATTCCGGGCCCGCAGCCAGCGCCGCGCCTCCTAACGGCCAATTTGTTGCGCCATCCATCAGCGCGCTGCGCATACCGCCCCTCCTCTCGTGCGGCTGACGCCCGCGCTAGCTGGCCAGCCAGCCCACCACTGCCCGGACACCTCGCGGCGTTTCCGGTCGCTCTGCTGACGCTGGCTGCCGACACGTACGACTAAATAAGGCTCTGCGTACAGCGGCACACAGACACCGAGGCATTCCGTCGACGACCGACATCGGCCGATGTCGGCCGATCCTTTCGGATCAGTACACCAGTAAGTGGACAGTACCAATGCAACAGATCACAACGGTTGACTTCGGATAACGGTCGGCGAAATTAAAAACAGTTTGTCTTATTTGGTCGAAATGGGCGACGGTCCCACACACAAAACACGAATCTTCAAAATTTTTTTTTGTTCAAGATAGGAGTTTGTGGCATTCTGAGGATCAGAAATATACACTACTGCCCGTTAAAATTGCTACACCAAGAACAAATGCAGATGATAAACGGGTATTCATTCGACAAATTTATTATACTAGAACTGACATGTGATTACATTTTCACGGAATTTCGGTGCATAGATTCTGAGAAATCAGTACCCAGCACAACCACCTCTGGCCGTAATAACGGCCTCGATACGCCTGGGCATTGAGTCAAACAGAGCTTGGATGGCGTGTACACGTATAGCTGCCCGTGCAGCTTCAACACGATACCACAGTTCATCAAGAGTAGTGAGCGGCGTATTGTGACGAGCCGGTTGTTCGGCCACCATTGACCTGACGTTTTCAATTGGTGAGAGATCTGGAGAATGTGCTGGCCAGGGCAGCAGTCGAACATTTTCTGTATCCAGAAAGGCCCGTACAGGACCTGCAACATGCGCTCGTGCATTATCCTGCTGAAATGTAGGGTTTCGCAGGAATCGAATGAAGGGTAGAGCCACGGGTCGTAACACATCTGAAATGTAACGTCCACTGTTCAAAGTGCCGTCAATGCGAACAAGAGGTGACCGAGACGTGTAACCAATGGCACCCCATACCATCACCCCGGGTGATACGCCAGTATGGCGATGTTGAATACACGCTTCCAATGTGCGTTCACCGCCATGTCGCCAAACACGGATGCGACCGTCATGATGCTGTAAACAGAACCTGGATTCGTCCGAAAAAACGACGTTTTGCCATTCGTGCACCCAGATTCGTCGTTGAGTACGCCATCGCAGGCGCTCCTGTCTGTGATGCAACCGTGGTCTCCCATCTCATAGTCCATGCTGCTGCAAACGTCGTCGAACTGTTCGTGCAAACGGTTGTTCTCTTACAAACGTCCCCATGTGTTGACTCAGGGATCGAGACGTGGCTACACGATCCGTTACAGCCATGCGGATAAGATGCCTGTCATCTCGACTGCTACAGTGATACGAGGCCGTTGGGATCCAGCACGGCGTTCCGTATTACCCTCCTGAACTCACCGATTCCATATTCTGCTAACAGTCATTGGATCTCGACCAATACGAGCAGCAATGTCGCGATACTATAATCCGCAATCGTGATAGGCTACAATCCGATCTTTATCAAAGTCGGAAACGCGATGGTACGCATTTCTCCTCCTTACACGAGGCATCACAACAACGTTTCACCAAGCAACGCCGGTCAACTGCTGTTTGTGTATGAGAAATCGGTTGGAAACTTTCCTCATGGCAGCACGTTGTAGGTGTCGCCACCGGCGCCAACCTTGTGTGAATGCTCGGAAAAGCTAATCTTTTGCATATCACAGCATCTTCTTCCTGTCGGTTAAATTTCGCGTCTGTAGCACGTCATCTTCGTGGTGTAGAAATTTCAATGGCCAGTAGTGTATAATAAGAGATATGTCTTGCAATCTACGCTCTGTGTAACGTTATGAGTATGTAAGCGAGTTATTCGTTCGGCTATGGCTGGTACTGACAGGAGCTGATTCTGCTTGCTTGGCTGGGGTACCAGAGGCGGGACGAGGAAGTAGCACGACTGCCCCAGGCGAGAGCAGGGGTAGAGACAAGCAGTTCGTAGCCGGAAATCTGGAAAATCCCTAAGCTGAGTCTTTTGACGGCTACCTTCGTGCAGGAGATGCTCCCAGAAATGGAGGAGTGTAGCGCCATCTTAAACATGGCTAAGACACAGCTCTTTGAGATTCGACGATAAATCACAGTAATGTATTAACGCAAATCTGAAGACATCGACAGTCTCAGAAAAATGAGGTGCATTCAATGACACAACAATATTTCAATACATTTAATACCACAGAAGTTAATATTTCACAGTGAATAAACGTTTACACATTGAAGGAACAGATGAAGATGCAGTAGGCAAATTTCGCTTAGGAATAAGAAATGAGACAGGCGAACGACTAATTAGTTGCTGTGAAGAAAATTCATTAGCAGTGGGTAACACATTATTGGAACACTACAAAAGGAGACGTTACACATGGATATCAAATCTGAATAGGGAAAGATATCAGATGGAGTACATCCTGGTTTGAAGAATGCTAAAGCTTATCCAGGAGCGGATATAAATTCAGACCACAACCTAGTAATGGGAGAAATACAAGTGGTTGAAAACAGTCTGGAGGGGTAAAGCAAAGTAAAGACTAAACATAGAAAGGCATCAGATTTGGAGAACAGATTTATGGAAAAATATCAAAGAGATAGTGTTGATGAAAGTGTTAATGACAAATGGATAAAAATGAGGGAAGGACTCATGGACTCTGCCAAGGAAGTGCTAGGAATTAGAGTATCCCAAAGCACCAGGAAAGAATGGATAACAGAAAACATGTTGAAAAAGATGGAAGAGCGGAAAAAGTGGAAAAGTGTAGAAACTGAAGAAGGCAAAAAGAGACACAGGAAACTGAATAATGCATTATGAAGAGAAACTGAAGAACCAAGAGAAAAATGGATGAAACAGAAATGTGAGAAATGGAGAAAGAGGGAAAGCATGAAATGATTTATAGAATGGCTAGTGAGATAGTTTTTGAACGTAAAAGAAAGAGGAATAACATGGAAATAGAAAGAGCGGATGGTACTCTAGCAGAAGAACCACAGGAGGTTTTGAACAGACGGCAAGAATATACTGAATGTCTGTATAAGGGGGATGAAATGCAAAGCGAAATTAAGGTTGAAGAGGAGCAATATGTGCCGGAAGATGGAAAGGGATTTACCATGATGGAAGCAGAAGTAGAAGAGGCGCTGAAGGAGATGAAGAATAGGAAGGCATGTGGAACTGATGATTTGCCAGCAGAACTGTTGAAGAGTCTGGGAAACAAGGCAAGAAAAGAAATAGTCTACCTCTGTAACAAGATATATGACAAAGGGGAATGGCCTGAGGACTTCCTTGCAACAGTTATGATACCAATAGAGAAAAAGAGAAACACTAAAAAATATGAAGAGCACCGGACCATCAGTCTAATTTCTCATGCAGCCAAAGTCTTGCTGAGAGTGTTGAATAGAAGGCTATATGGAAAAGGCCTGGCAAATGTTTTGTCTGGAGTGTGACACTGTACGTGGCAGAAACATGGACGCTGAGACGAGTGGACGAAAAAAGGTTAGAAGCATTTGAGATGTGGATGTGGAGGAGAATGGAGAGCTGGATGGAAAGAGTGAGTAATGAAAGAGTATTGGAAAGGGTTAATGAGAGAAGATGTCTGCTGGAGGTTGTAAGAGAAAGGAAAAAGAACTGGTTGCGACAATCATTGAGAAGGGAGTGCTTGCTAACAGGTGCTTTGTAAGGATTGGTTTGTTGGAGAAGACTGAGAGGAAGAAGGAGATACAAGATGACAGACGACATAAAGGGAAGAGGAAATTATGTAGACCTGAAGAGGATGGCAGAAGACCGGACAGCCTGGAGAACTACCATGTGAAAACCCGTCTTTTGGCAGGAAACTGATGATGATGATGATGATGACGATGATAAATGAACCTTTGAATTAACAACTTTTAATCACCTCATGCCATTTCAGCAAACGATATCTCAGATGATCGAATTAGACTACAGCTATCATCTCTGAAAGCTATGTATCAGTACCTACTTTATTTATTTATTTACTACGTCTTTTTATCTGTGCAAATGTTAGTCAAAAAATTCGTATCCACCACACTCACACAGCAAATGGATACAGTGTGAATAAATCATACTTTGTCACACTTTTGTATTTATTGAATGAACAGTTTACTATTTTGCCAGTAACGTTATTTAAATGCTGGTTGAAAGTTCTATTGAAAACCACGGTACGCACAATCCTTTATTTGTTGTAATCTTTGTGCCTGATCTGATTGTGACCAAACATTTATAACTTTTCTTTATTTAAATGTTCTTGTTATATCTTAGTTTAGTCTGGCAAGTGGCCATGTTTATTCAAATTACATCTGTACAACCTAAGGACGATGCAGTTTTTGTGGAGATACTCTTCAGGTAATGGAAAAGCAGAGAGTAGCGGAACACTATAGGCATCAAGTGGAGACTGCGACTTTTTGATTGAATAGTTCAAGGGAGCGATTCGGGCACTTTTATGCTGACTTCTTGAAGAAGGCAGACGTGCCTGAGGTAACACGTGTGATTAGTTGCATAAATAATTGATTCTGGGCGAGGAATGGCCAGTACAATACTGTAACTTCTAAAGGGACTTTATACTTCGAGAGATCTGAAGTTTCTCCAGAATAGGACTCTTAATTTACTATTCTTTGTATCACAAGTGTTAATTTGAGACTCATCATGTCTAACACTGAACTGTTGTGAGCTGTTGAATCTTTCATGTACTGTGATCATGAAATGAATGTAGTCTTTGATGACTATCTAGTCTGGGTATTTTGCTACCATTGTTGTATCACTCTCAACGTAACTTAACTGCATTTGTTAAACGTATTTTCTGTCTGCATTTGAACTGAATATTGTAGGATCACTTCCCGTTTATTTGAGATGTCCTTTCGTATATAAACATTATTCAGCATAATTGTCTGTCATCTACATCAGTTACAGAGGTTAGAACAGAACCGTTGTTGTTAAATTAATCGTATTACTTTTATCTTGTATTTCCATGTATTTCATTAATTCGCAATACTAGCTAATGTATAGACTATTTGAGTGCAGGATCACAGCTAAAGGCTATTATTTGCAGCAAATTAGCTGCGGGGCATGAAAGCAGATGTGTCCAGCTCAATCCTATGACTACATTTAACTATTCTGCAGAGCCATGCATAGACCAAGGGAGGAGCAATATCAATCAAAGTCGCAACTGGTTTGTTTGTGTGGGATGCTGCTAGGCAGAGCAACTGCACAGCAGTAATCAGTAAGCACAATTGCATCTGAAATCGCAACTTCGTTGGAAAACACAAGTTTTGCAAATATAGAACCTCAATAAAAATCAATTGAATGCCCCCCTATGTTATGTATGATATGTTGTGGCTGTCAACCCAATTCACCTCACATATACACTCCTGGAAATTGAAATAAGAACACCGTGAATTCATTGTCCCAGGAAGGGGAAACTCTATTGACACATTCCTGGGGTCAGATACATCACATGATCACACTGACAGAACCACAGGCACATAGACACAGGCAACAGAGCATGCACAATGTCGGCACTAGTGCAGTGTATATCCACCTTTCGCAGCAATGCAGGCTGCTATTCTCCCATGGAGACGATCGTAGAGATGCTGGATGTAGTCCTGTGGAACGGCTTGCCATGCCATTTCCACCTGGCGCCTCAGTTGGACCAGCGTTCGTGCTGGACGTGCAGACCGCGTGAGACGACGCTTCATCCAGTCCCAGACATGCTCAATGGGGGACAGATCCGGAGATCTTGCTGGCCAGGGTAGTTGACTTACACCTTCTAGAGCACGTTGGGTGGCACGGGATACATGCGGACGTGCATTGTCCTGTTGGAACAGCAAGTTCCCTTGCCGGTTTAGAAATGGTAGAACGATGGGTTCGATGACGGTTTGGATGTACCGTGCACTATTCAGTGTCCCCTCGACGATCACCAGTGGTGTACGGCCAGTGTAGGAGATCGCTCCCCACACCATGATGCCGGGTGTTGGCCCTGTGTGCCTCGGTCGTATGCAGTCCTGATTGTGGCGCTCACCTGCACGGCGCCAAACACGCATACGACCATCATTGGCACCAAGGCAGAAGCGACTCTCATCGCTGAAGACGACACGTCTCCATTCGTCCCTCCATTCACGCCTGTCGCGACACCACTGGAGGCGGGCTGCACGATGTTGGGGCGTGAGCGGAAGACGGCCTAACGGTGTGCGGGACCGTAGCCCAGCTTCATGGAGACGGTTGCGAATGGTCCTCGCCGATACCCCAGGAGCAACAGTGTCCCTAATTTGCTGGGAAGTGGCGGTGCGGTCCCCTACGGCACTGCGTAGGATCCTACGGTCTTGGCGTGCATCCGTGCGTCGCTGCGGTCCGGTCCCAGGTCGACGGGCACGTGCACCTTCCGCCGACCACTGGCGACAACATCGATGTACTGTGGAGACCTCACGCCCCACGTGTTGAGCAATTCGGCGGTACGTCCACCCGGCCTCCCGCATGCCCACTATACGCCCTCGCTCAAAGTCCGTCAACTGCACATACGGTTCACGTCCACGCTGTCGCGGCATGCTACCAGTGTTAAAGACTGCGATGGAGCTCCGTATGCCACGGCAAACTGGCTGACACTGACGGCGGCGGTGCACAAATGCTGCGCAGCTAGCGCCATTCGACGGCCAACACCGCGGTTCCTGGTGTGTCCGCTGTGCCGTGCGTGTGATCATTGCTTGTACAGCCCTCTCGCAGTGTCCGGAGCAAGTATGGTGGGTCTGACACACCGGTGTCAATGTGTTCTTTTTTCCATTTCCAGGAGTGTATTTTTAAAACCTAATGGTCATATAGGAAAATGTGCATTGGAAATTTTTGGCTTAGATTATAACTCAAAAAATTATGTGCTCACGTGAGAAACTTCGTCCATGTAAATATTTATGCTTAAAGTTGTTGCGCTGGATCTTATTTGGGTTGTAGTAGATGGATATTACCCATCTAAGAATTACCACTATTGCTTACTGGTGTTTTATTAGAGATGGGTGATCCATTCCTGGACTGAGCAAAGAGGTAGATCCTTTCACAGAGTGAAAGGAAAAAGGAGCGATAGCTCTTCATATTCAAAAAGCCTCTACAGTGACGTAAGTGTGCAGGAGGAAACTTCTAGGACATAATGCCGCAATAGCACTACTGAATTAGTCACTATGACGTAAGCTACACTGCAAAAAATACTCTATATGCAATGTGTTATGTATGTGCCTAAGCGCCTCACAGCTGTGACAAACTGTTGTTAGCCATGAACAGACGTTTTATTTCTACTTTTAATGTGAAAAGACACCTTGCAAAGAGCTGCCATGTGGCCCATTCGACACTTCACTGCAGGAGACAATGCTCTGGCAAGCAGAAGCACTTTGCTCCGCTACAGCTCCTGACTCAGCACGGAGTGATTCGCAGGCAGGCAACTTGTGAGTCACTTAGCTCTCGGCTCACTCACTGGTCTGGCTCCCAGCGCCTGATCGTTGCTCCCGGCTCTGTACTACACACCGGAAGCAGCTACTAGGGTAGCAGAGTACGTGTGGCATGCACACGGGGTTTTTTTAGGTTAGAGGGACCCCCCCTTGGGCGAAACGATAAAATACCTGACGGCTTACCAGAGAGGACATTATCATCGTTGATAAAGAACGTCCGTCCTCAGAGACCAAAAACGGGAAAAGTTAACGTAATATTGGTAAACTGCAGGAGTATCCAGGGCAAGGTTCCTGAATTAGTATCTCTTATTGAAGGAAATAGTGCGCATATAGTATTAGGAACGGAAAGTTGGTTAAAACCGGAAGTGAACAGTAACGAAATCCTAGACACAGAATGGAATATATACCGCAAGGATAGGATAAACGCCAATGGTGGAGGAGTATTTATAGCAGTAAAGAATTCAATAACATCCAGTGAAGTTATTAGCGAATGCGAATGTGAAATAATCTGGGTTAAGTTAAGTATCAAAGGTGGGTCAGATATGATAGTCGGATGCTTCTATAGACCACCTGCATCAGCAACCGTAGTAGTTGAGCGCCTCAGAGAGAACCTGCAGAACGTCGTGAAGAAGTTTCGTGATCATACTATTGTAATAGGGGGAGACTTCAATCTACCAGGTATAGAATGGGATAGTCACACAATCAGAACTGGAGTCAGGGACAGAGACTCTTGTGACATTATCTTGACTGCCTTGTCCGAGAATTACTTCGAGCAGATAGTTAGAGAACCAACTCGTGAAGCTAACGTTTTAGACCTCATAGCAACAAATAGACCGGAACTTTTCGACTCCGTGAATGTAGAAGAGGGTATCAGTGATCATAAGTCAGTGGTTGCATCAATGACTACAAGTGTAATAAGAAATGCCAAGAAAGGAAGGAAAATATATTTGCTTAACAAGAGTGAGAGGGCACAAATCGCAGAATATCTGAGTGACCACCATCAAACGTTCATTTCTGAGGAAGAGGATGTGGAACAAAAATGGAAAAAATTCAGAAACATCGTCCAGTACGCCTTAGATAAGTTCGTACCGACTAAGGTCCAAAGCGAGGGGAAAGATCCACCGTGGTATAACAATCATGTACGGAAGGTACTACGGAAACAAAGAAAGCTTCATCATAGGTTTAAGAGTAGTCGAATCATAGCTGATAAGGAAAAGCTGAACGAAGCGAAAAAGAGCGTAAAGAGAGCAATGAGAGAAGCATTCAACGAATTCGAACATAAAACATTGGCAAACAATCTAAACAAGAACCCTAAAAAGTTTTGGTCATATGTAAAATCGGTAAGCGGATCTAAATCCCCTATTCAGTCACTCGTTGACCACGATGGCACCGAAACAGAGGACGACCGAAGAAAGGCAGAAATACTGAATTCAGTGTTCCGAAACTGTTTCACTGCGGAAAATCGTAACACGGTCCCTGACTTCAGCCGTCGCACGGACGCCAAAATGGAAAATATTGAAATAAACGATATCGGAATTGAAAAACAACTGCTATCACTTAGTAGCGGAAAAGCATCCGGACCAGACGAGATACCCTTAAGATTCTACAGTGATTATGCTAAAGAACTTGCCCCCTTTCTATCAGCAATTTATCGTAGATCGCTGGAAGAACGTAAAGTACCTAGCGACTGGAAGAAAGCGCAGGTCGTTCCCATTTTCAAGAAGGGTCATAAATCAGGTGCGAATAATTATAGGCCTATTTCGCTTACGTCAATCTGTTGTAGAATAATGGAACATGTTTTGTGTTCTCGTATTATGACGTTCTTAGATAATACAAATCTCCTTCATCATAACCAACATGGATTCCGCAAACAGAGATCATGTGAAACTCAGCTCGCCCTATTTGCCCAAGAAATTCACAGTGCCGTAGACACTGGCGAGCAGATTGATGCCGTATTCCTGGACTTCAGGAAGGCATTTGATACGGTTCCGCACTTACGTTTAGTGAAAAAAATACGAGCTTACGGAATATCGGACCAGGTTTGTGATTGGATTCAGGATTTCCTAGAAGAAAGAACACAACATGTCATTCTTAACGGTTCAAAATCTGCAGATGTAGAGGTAATTTCGGGAGTACCGCAGGGAAGCGTGATAGGACCTTTATTGTTTACAATATACATAAATGACTTAGTTGACAACATCTGTAGCTCCGTGAGGCTATTTGCAAATGACACGGTTGTCTACAAGAAAGTAGCAACATCAGAAGACTCGTACGTACTCCAGGAGGACCTGCAGAGGATTAATGCATGGTGCGACAGCTGGCAGCTTTCCCTAAACGTAGATAAATGTAATATAATGCGCATACATAGGGGCAGAAATCCATTCCAGTACGATTATGCCATAGGTGGTAAATCATTGGAAGCGGTAACCACCGTAAAATACTTAGGAGTTACTATCCGGAGCGATCTGAAGTGGAATGATCACATAAAACAAATAGTGGGAAAAGCAGGCGCCAGGTTGAGATTCATAGGAAGAATTCTAAGAAAATGTGACTCATCGACGAAAGAAGTAGCTTACAAAACGCTTGTTCGTCCGATTCTTGAGTATTGCTCATCAGTATGGGACCCTTACCAGGTTGGATTAATAGAAGAGATAGACATGATCCAGCGAAAAGCAGCGCGATTCGTCATGGGGACATTTAGTCAGCGCGAGAGCGTTACGGAGATGCTGAACAAGCTCCAGTGGCGGACACTTCAAGAAAGGCGTTACGCAATACGGAGAGGTTTATTATCGAAATTACGAGAGAGCACATTCCGGGAAGAGATGGGCAACATATTACTACCGCCCACATATATCTCGCGTAATGATCACAACGAAAAGATCCGAGAAATTAGAGCAAATACGGAGACTTACAAGCAGTCGTTCTTCCCACGCACAATTCGTGAATGGAACAGGGAAGGGGGGATCAGATAGTGGTACAATAAGTACCCTCCGCCACACACCGTAAGGTGGCTCGCGGAGTATAGATGTAGATGTAGATGTACGGTACGGATCGTGAGGTGGCTCATGAGTCACTCTGCTCTTGGAGTTCTGGGCTCAATCACTGATTCACCTCACAGTGCTCTTGGCTCATTCACTGATTCAGTGTGCAGTTTGACTTCAACCTGTGACTCACCACCCCTTATTCGAATTCAACTACATGTGATATTGTGCATTGTAACAGTAATCATCTGTACATAGCATTATTAAATATTGCATATACCGGGTGAGTTTTTTGCCTTGAGGGAATGAAATATTTCAAAAACTATGCACTGGATTAAAAAATGGGAAAATACATATTCAATAGTTGTAAAAATGACCAACCCTCCCTACCTCCAGGTGATCGGGCAAGATTAACTTTGAAATTTTAAATACGAGCATCACTTTTTATTATAGAACCGGATTCTATGGGAAAAACAAGTAACTTTTATTTGTTACACTTTTGTCATTGTGTCATAGATGGCACTGTAATCGACAAATAACACAATTGAGTTCCAGAACTACATGATCTCGAGACGAATGCATTGAATCAACAAAAGAAAACCAGACATCATCCGTAATTGTGAAAAAAAGTTGATGTATGTCCTCTCCCCTACAGGAAGCTCGTTTGAGGTGTCCTCTTACCTCTTACCAACAGAGTTCTTTTTTCTAAGAATTATTTCACAGTAAGTGCTCAAAAATGTCGATGCTCTTGTTTATCCACACACAGTTTGATCAGACACAATCCGATGAAATCTACTGACATGCATTGGTGATACGCTATATCATGTTTTCAGAGTTTGTTGGCCCCAGAAACAAAAGACAGGTGAACAATGATCTGGTGATCTTGCAGGTTAAGACATTGGACCGTCTTTTCCGATACACTGATGACTGTACACGTGGCTAATACTTCTTGAGCTGCTAGAGTATAACGTACTGAGCGACCATCATGTTGAAACCACATTGTTTGTCTCACGTCAAAAGGGATGTCTTCAAGCAATACAAGATGATTGTCGTCCAAGAATGTTCGACATTTATCATTTAAGGTGCTATCAGTTATTCCACACCAAACATTTACATTCCACGAACTCTGATGTTCAACTTGGCAGGGTTTTTCACATTCCAATATTGCATGTTGTTTAGGTTAGTCATACTGTGGTTCGTGGAGGTCGACTCACCAGAGAACAATACTCGAGCAAAAAATGGGGATCTCTCTGCATTTGCTGAAGTGATCACTGGAAAGAAGTTACTCGCTTCTGGAAATCACTGCCATGAAATTCCTGATGGAGAGAAGTACGAAACGGATGAAATTTTCTATGTTTCGAAATTCGGCATACGGTAGTCTGAATAACTGCCGAATGCTAATGAGGGAATTATGATCCACTACTGCTAATATCGCAGTTTCATTATTCTGTCCAGCAACTGTTCTTCGATGGTTACTTTGTCATCGTTGTATAATTCCCTCGTTGGTGAAATGTCGAATAAGCTGACAAAAAGACGAGTGTGATCGACATTCCTGCCATTTTCTCCATAAATGTAAACTATTTCAGTTTTTTCTTCTATCGCAACAGCCTGCGTTCTAACTAATAACGCAGTCAGGTTATGAAGGAACGTATTTAATAAATTAGGGACGACATGCACGAGTGCAATCAAGTCAGATAATGAATGAATGAATCTTTCGAAATACCTATATGGAGAAAAATGCAAAACACTGAGTCATTAGCAACATGTATCTCTTACTTTTGTCCTTGATCGAATGCATTTTTCTCGAGATAATACTGTTTAGGAATTAAATTATGTTATTTTTCGATCGTCAGATAGCATTTTTAAAAATATCGGATACGAATATTTCCGTTTTTTAATTCGTTGAGACATACTGTTACCTCAAGATAAAAAATGCACAGTGAATGTCAGCGAATTTATACGTTACAGAACACCCTGCGAGCACATCTGTTCTCACTTTAAGTTTTTGCCGTTGTAAAAGTGTATTTACATTTTTCTATATAACGTATTTTTAAATTCTGCAGGATATAAACCAACTATGTCTCATTCGCACAATAGAGTTTCAGACGATATGTGGTATCATTTTGCCAAACTGGACAAAAAGAGAAAAATGGCGTTACTACTAGGAATAGCTTCATGTTCTTCTGGCTCCTCGTCAAACTTGAACTCAAGTCTAAAATTCAAGCACCCGACATTACGTCTGCAACGATGTGGGTCAGGAATCCCATCAAAATGGTGATCAACCAGTGATTCTTCTAAAAAAAATCGAGAAATTGTTTCTCGCTGGTTACGCTCATCCTTGTCTGCTACAATTTCAGATAAACCCTTCAATCCAGGAAATTAAAGCAAGTCTCAGTCTGTTTCCAGCCTGACATTTTGATTCCAATCTGTTCCTGTGTGATACCGTCACGCCCAACCGATTATTGTTTGCGACAACTCGTAAGTAAATCTGTCAATGCTATAAAGACGACAACATTAGACAAAATATTAATCCCTTTTACTGTGGGCCACAGCTTGCATATATTTTTTTGATGTCACACCAACTTTTAGCTGTTACTGGTTCCTTTTCACTATTGCAGTTTCTACATTTGTGCCACTTTCAGAAATCTACAAAGCACAAACAACGAAATGACAAAAAAAGTGAGGTCAATAGTATGTGCAACCAATTTTTACCGTTTTTTAACATTCATATACTTACGAGATTTAATGTTTTGACACGAAAGTAGGTTAGAAACAACATTATTATAGGATTGCGTTACTTTTGATGGTAATATAGCCATTGGTTGTTACTTAAAACAATAACGGATTTATTATTGATGGCCAACGATAGGTGGTGTAGATGATAAGAGTCAATTAAAGTTGTAGTTTCTAGAGTACATCTAATCTGAAGAAAGACATACTGCTCAAAATATTTCAAATTTGGTAGAGGATGTTATGACAAAATATAATTTCAAGTTTAAAATCACTGTTATAATAATGGACAATACTTCAAATATGAAGTTACCTCCCATGCTTTTGAACCTTCCATATGCCCCATATTTTGCACATTTCTTACATCATATTATTGAAGAGTAAATACAAAAATTAATAGAGAAAACTGTTGATGAGGTAAAGAAAGCAAGTATGTTTTTCAGTATACCTTCTTTTGCCTTAAGAAAACTTGCTGAAAAACAAGGAAATTAAAAGAAAGACCAAGCAACAACCAGTTACCACCATAAAGGCTGGGAATTGTACAATTTGGAAGGTTTTCGATGATGCCATCAGTCATTCTACTAGAAGTCACGAACTGGTACCTGCAGCGATTGTCAAACTAGACATATATTGTTACATATACATATACGAGACTCGAAGTACCGTTTCGTTACTGTCTGAAATGTTTCATTACTTAATTGCTTTCTTCCCCGCAAGCAGTTCGTGCACGCCTCGTGTGGAGTCGCTGTTTTCGTAGCCCTGCTGCCCGTTATCCTTAACGGTCTCTGAGCAGACAGCCTATGTTCTTCCCCGAATTTTTCATGGTCTCCTAGATAGTTTCGTATTCGTCTGTCGAGTTAATCTCAGCACAGTGAGTCGCTTGTGACATAAAGTGCCGAATAAATCGTCAGTCACCATGCTTTCCATTCCGCGTGCTACTCACTTTCCATTCGGGCGGAGTCGGCAATATTAGCAAACTTCATTTCCTTACAAACAGATAAGACTCATGTATGTAATGACGGCTTGAATCACTTGCTTGAGAACCGTATGCCTCCAACATCACGTAGTTCGACGTACCTATCATTTTTACATATTTTTCAGTTCGATTACAAAATTAAATTGTGATCTGAAGTGAGTGGAGTGATTAATTCTATTTCACGACTAGTTATACTGCTCGGTCAATGACCTTACCAGTGTAGTAACTCCGGTTCCAGTCACATCACCGAAGTTAAGCGCTATCGGGTTTGTCTTGCACTTAGATGGGTGACCGTCCGCGTCTGCCGAGCGTTGTTGGTAAGCGGGGTGCACTCAGCCCTTGTGAGGCAAATTAAAGAGCTACTTGGTTGAGAAGTAGCGGCTCCGGCCTCGTAAATTGACAACTGTGCTGACCACATGCCCCTCCGTATCCCTATACATTGACACCTATTGACTGAAGATGACACAGCGGTAAATTGGTACCATGGGACCTTCTGAACCCGTTCGGAAGGAGATTTATACTCTTCGCATCAGTTCACATTAGCGGTAATTTAGTACATTTCTCGCTATGTGGTGCAAGCACCGTTGAAGAGGAAGAAGCAAACAGCTATTTCTTATTTATCTTTTTTGAGAGAAGAATCAGAAAACAAATCAATGTGTACTCCACGCCGACAATCATATTCGTTCACAGGAAAGACCACAATAAATTTGAACATATAAAATTGCTATTTTATTTTCACAGGACCTGCAAAACCACTTGCTCCTAACTACCGTTTGCCTTGTCTTTGCGGGCTTTCAAAATAATGATGAAATGGTGATGGCCCTCAACTCTCAGACTGAGAGTAGAAATATTAAAACTTTTGGCTTGATTCGTTGTCTAGGGGCTGGTATACGTAGTTGCCGCATTACAGGCCAAATAGTACTGAGTATACAGTATACAATATACAGGGTGTTACAAAAAGGTACGGCCAAACTTTCAGGAAACATTCCTCACACACAAATAAAGAAAAGATGTTATGTGGTCATGTGTCCGGAAACGCTTAATTTCCATGTTACAGCTCATTTTAGTTTCGTCAGTATGTACTGTACTTCCTCGGTTCACCGCCATGATTTCATACGGGATACTCTACCTGTGCTGCTAGAACATGTGCCTTTACAAATACGACACAACATGTGGTTCGTGCACGATGGAGCTCCTGCACATTTCAGTCGAAGTGTTCGTACGCTTCTCAACAACAGATTCGGTGACTGATGGATTGGTAGAGGCGGACCAATTCCATGGCCTCCACGCTCTCCTGACCTCAACCCTCTTGACTTTCATTTATGGGGGCATTTGAGAGCTCTTGTCTATGCAACCCCGGTACCAAATGTAGAGACTCTTCGTGCTCGTATTGTGGACGGCTGTGATACAATACGTCATTCCCCAGGGCTGCATCAGCGCATCAGGGATTCCATACGACGGAGGGTGGATGCATGTATCCTCGCTAACGGAGGACATTTTGAACATTTCCTGTAACAAAGTGTTTGAAGTCACGCTGGTGCGTTCTGTTGCTGTTTGTTTCCATTCCATGATTAATGTGATTTGAAGAGAAGTAATAAAATGAGCTCTAACATGAAAAGTAAGCGTTTCCGGACACATGTCCACACAACATATTTTCTTTCTTTGTGTGTGAGGAATGTTTCCTGAAAGTTTGGCCGTACCTTTTTGTAACGCCCTGTATACATGAATCGAATGGTCGGATGTTCCTATCACTCGGCAATTGCGAATTTAGAACGTAACAAAGACGTTTATAAACGAAAAATTGCAATTAAATAAAATCTGCAGGTACTTTCTTAACGACTTTAAATGATGTCGATGGTCCAGCAATTAAATAAAATGCAAGTTGAATAATAGGGAAACAATAGGTTCCTGCTGCACGTAATTAGTTATGAACGACAACATAGCTCGCGAGATATTCACTTCCAAACCTGTACTACGTCTTCACTGCAGAAGCCACGGAAATCTCACAAGTACGCAAGTTGTCAAAAAAATGTCTCTGAGCACTATGCGACTTAACTTCTGAGGCCATCAGTTGCCTAGAACTTAGAACTAATTGAACCTAACTAACCTAAGGACATCACACACATCCATGCCCGAGGCAGGATGCGAACCTGCGACCGTAGCGGTCGCTCGGCTCCAGACTGTAGCGCCTAGAACCGCACGGCCACTCCGGCCGGCGCAAGTTGTCACTACGAAATGTTTCCATCACTCGCGATCACCCGCAAACTGCTGCACACTCTGCAAGTCTTATTCCACGACTCTGCCCCCGTCGCCGTACGGTCCCAGACTCTCGGTGTCCTGTGCCACTGGCGACTGTCCCTCGCGCCCCACCGTCCAGAACTGGCCGTGTCCTCTCTGGACACGATGCTCCTCTCCCACTACCATACAGTCTCTCCACGTGTACTTTTTGGAACGATCGCTATGATTGGCTAGAGCGCTCCCACCCTGTCTCCGAGCCAACACACAAACATAATGAAACACATTAGAAATACTAGATTTACATTTAAATAACTTGAAATTAAATAAATATTCCTACGGCTGGACCATAAACACGCTCTAATACACATTATTAAATACATAAACAATTAAATAAACATATTAAATAAACATATATCAAAAGACCACCCCCATGAACCATGGGCCTTGCCGTTGGTGGGGCGGCTTGCGTGCCTCAGCGATACAGATGGCCGTACCGTAGGTGCAACCACAACGGAGGGGTATCTGTTGAGAGGCCAGACAAACGTGTGGTTCCTGAAGAGGGGCAGCAGCCTTTTCAGTAGTTGCAGGGGCAACAGTCTGGATGATTGACTGATCTGGCCTTGTAACATTAACCAAAACGGCCTTGCTGTGCTGGTACTGCGAACGGCTGAAAGCAAGGGGAAACTACAGCCGTAATTTTTCCCGAGGAAATGCAGCTTTACTGTATGATTAAATGATGATGGCGTCCTCTTGGGTAAAATATTCCGGAGGCAAAATAGTCCCCCATTCGGATCTCCAGGCGGGGACTACTCAAGAGGACGTCGTTATCAGGAGAAAGAAAACTGGCGTTCTACGGATCGGAGCGTGGAATGTCAGATTCCTTAATCGGGCAGGTAGGTTAGAAAACTTAAAAAGGGAAATGGATAGGTTAAAGTTAGATATAGTGGGAATTAGTGAAGTTCGGTGGCAGGAGGAACAAGACTTTTGGTCAGGTGAATACAGGGTTATAAATACAAAATCAAATAGGGGTAATGCAGGAGTAGGTTTAATAATGAATAAAAAAATAGGAGTGCGGGTAAGCTACTACAAACAGCATAGTGAACGCATTATTGTGGCCAAGATAGACACAAAGCCCATGCCTACTACAGTAGTACAAGTTTATATGCTAACTAGCTCTGCAGATGATGAAGAAATAGATGAAATGTATGACGAGATAAAAGAAATTATTCAGGTAGTGAAGGGAGACGAAAATTTAATAGTCATGGGTGACTGGAATTCGTCAGTAGGAAAAGGGAGAGAAGGAAACATAGTAGGAGAATATGGATTGGGGGGAAGAAATGAAAGAGGAAGCCGCCTTGTAGAATTTTGCACAGAGCATGACTTAATCATAGCTAACACTTGGTTCAAGAATCATAAAAGAAGGCTGTATACCTGGAAAAATCCTGGAGATACTAAAAGGTATCAGATAGATTATATAATGGTAAGACAGAGATTTAGGAACCAGGTTTTAAATTGTAAGACATTTCCAGGGGCAGATGTGGATTCTGACCACAATCTATTGGTTATGAACTGCAGATTGAAACTGAAGAAACTGCAAAAAGATGGGAATTTAAGCAGTTGGGAGCTGGATAAACTGAAAGAACCAGAGGTTGTAGTGAGTTTCAGGGAGAGCACAAGGGAACAATTGACAGGAATGTGGGAAAGAAATACAGTAGAAGAAGAATGGGTAGCTTTGAGGGATGAAGTAGTGAAGGCAGCAGACGATCAAGTAGGGAAAAAGACGAGGTCTAATAGAAATCCTTGGGTAACAGAAGAAATATTGAATTTAATTGATGAAAGGAGAAAATATAAAATTGCAGCAAATGAAGCAGGCAAAAAGGAATACAAACGTCTCAAAAATGAGATCGACAGGAAGTGCAAAATGGCTAAGCAGGGATGGCTGGAGGACAAATGTAAGGATGTAGAGGCTTGTCTCACTAGGGGTAAGATAGATACTGCGTACAGGAAAATTAGAGAGACCTTTGGAGATAAGAGAACCACTTGTGTGAACATCAAGAGCTCAGATGGAAACCCAGTTCTAAGCAAAGAAGAGAAAGCAGAAAGGTGGAAGAAGTACATAGAGGGTTTATACAAGGGCGATGTGCTTGAGGACAATATTATGGAAATGGCAGAGGATGTAGATGAAGACGAAATGGGAGATAAGATACTGCGTGAAGAGTTTGACAGAGCACTGAAAGACGTGAGTCGAAACAAGACCCCGGGAGTAGACAACATTCCATTAGAACTACTAACGGCCTTGGGAGAGCCAGTCATGACAAACCTCTACCATCTGGTGAGCAAGATGTATGAGACAGGCGAAATACCCTCAGACTTCAAGAAGAATATGATAATTCCAATCCCAAAGAAAGCAGGTGTTGACAGATGTGAAAATTACCGAACTATCAGTTTAATAAGTCACAGCTGCAAAATACTAACGGGAATTCTTTACAGACGAATGGAAAAACTGGTAGAAGCGGACCTCGGGGAAGATCAGTTTGGATTCCGTAGAAATGTTGGAACACGTGAGGCAATACTGACCTTACGACTTATGTTAGAAGAAAGATTAAGAAAAGGCAAACCTACGTTTCTAGCATTTGTAGACTTAGAGAAAGCTTTTGACAATGTTAACTGGAATACTCTCTTTCAAATTCTGAAGGTGGTAGGGCTAAAATACAGGGAGCGAAAGGCTATTTACAATTTGTACAGAAACCAGATGTCAGTTATAAGAGTCGAGGGGCATGAAAGGGAAGCAGTGGTTGGGAAAGGAGTGAGACAGGGTTGTAGCCTCTCCCCGATGTTATTGAATCTGTATATTAAGCAAGCAGTAAAGGAAACAAAAGAAAAATTCGGAGTAGGAATTCAAATCCATGGAGAAGAAATAAAAACTTTGAGGTTCGCCGATGACATTGTAATTCTGTCAGAGACAGCAAAGGACTTGGAAGAGCAGTTGAACGGAATAGACAGTGTCTTGAAAGGAGGATATAAGAGGAACATCAACAAAAGCAAAACGAGGATAATGGAATGTAGTCAAATTAAATCGGGTGATGCTGAGGGAATTAGATTAGGAAATGAGACACTTAAAGTAGTAAAGGAGTTTTGCTATTTGGGGAGCAAAATAGCTGATGATGGTCGAAGTAGAGAGGATATAAAATGTAGACTGGCAATGGCAAGGAAATCGTTTTTGAAGAAGAGAAATTTGTTAACATCGAGTATAGAGTTAAGTGTCAGGAAGTCGTTTCTGAAAGTATTTGTATGGAGTGTAGCCATGTATGGAAGTGAAACATGGACGATAACTAGTTTGGACAAGAAGAGAATAGAAGCCTTCGAGATGTGGTGCTACAGAAGAATGCTGAAGATTAGATGGGTAGATCACGTAACTAATCAGGAGGTATTGAATAGGATTGGGGAGAAGAGAAGTTTGTGGCACAACTTGACTAGAAGAAGGGATCGGTTGGCAGGGCATGTTCTGAGGCATCAAGGGATCACAAATTTAGCATTGGAGGGCAGTGTGGTGGGTAAAAATCGTAGAGGGAGACCAAGAAATGAATACACTAAGGAGATTCATAAGGATGTAGGTTGCAGTAGGTACTGGGAGATGAAGAAGGTTGCACAGGATAGAGTAGCATGGAGAGCTGCATCAAACCAGTCTCAGGACTGAAGACCACAACAACAACAATATCAAAAGAATAGAAACAAAGTATGTCTGTAGCCTAATGTCTCTGTGCTTTCTAAACACAGTAAATAATTGACAAATTTCTTTATGAATAGTATATCTCGGATGTAATTAAAGATGTAGACGAATAAATATATTTATAGGCATGCTGCCACCGTTTTTTCGTGTAACTGTGGAGTATTTATGGCCTGACGCGATCAATAGTAATCAGCCACTTTGAACTCCAATAACTCATGTACTGTTCAAGTTTCATGCCTGTAATTTATACCAATTTAGGTTTACAGCAATAGCTTCCTAAAGAAACGTCGATCGACAAAATCGGAGGAACCGTTTAGATTTTGGAACTTCGTTGCTGGGTGTTACTTGTATAATTTATTGTCAGATACTAAGCTTTAACAAATATATTGAAAATCTGATTAGACCATCAGAATGGTCGTACAAATAATGGTAATGTACATGTTTCTTTTTGAGGTATTATGATTCATCAGGCTATTACTAATTTCCATACGAACTGTGAAATGTCTGCCGTTAAGGTCCGCCATGTTTGGCAGTCCCGGCGTGTCTGCTTCATCGACACAGCGTCGCCACGGAATTCCCAGCGACGCGACTGGACCACGCGCTGGGGCTGCCCCTCTCGCACAGCTAGCGTTCGGCAGCACGTGGTCGCTGACGGGCCCCGGCTAGCCGAGCAGCCCGTGTGGCCACGCCCACTCCGAACTTTGAATATTCTCAGGGCGCCACAACTCGCCCGTTACCTTACATCTTCGAGTCGACAGTGTAAATATGCTCAGGAAAATGATACCCCTCCGTTTATTGTAGAATCTGAAAGCCCTTCTATGAAAATGTGACGGCGGACAAACCTCTCAGGGTATGTGAAAGTACCAATGAAAGTTGTATGAGGAAAAAACCTACTTATTAGTCCTGAAACTGATTATCAAAGTCCTAAAACTGATTACCTAATACCACCAACCTTTTTCTGTTGTAGAAGTTTCAGGCTTTACTGAAATAGTACTTTAGGAGGAAACAAATTACACAACTGATCGAGATATTTGGGGAGTACTCATTTCCTTGGTGTTCTTCAATGCGCCAGCAGCTAGAAACAGCAATTTTTTTTTGTCACTGCCAACCTATGATACAAAAACCACCGCGTTCGACAGTTTACCTTCAGAAATAAGAAATCATATCTGACATATAAAAATAAACCACGATATCTGATGTGACAAAATAGCCATTAAGCGCATCGCTACATAGGTGTGCAAAACTGAAAGATGAAAGTAGCTTTCGCATATGTGTCACTGCCAAGAAACGTAGCTCAATGTATGTTCGACCGTACATAGAAAGAACTGCTGTAGTGTAGTACAGAAGGTAAGTGAAAGAAATACGCAATGAGACCAACAGTAATGACGCTTGTACCCAAAGACAATAATTACACGGAACTCACCGCGATTCATGATGGTCCTCAGGACAGTAGAAAAGGTGGGACATGGCTCTTACTTAACACGGTGTTTGATCACTTCGGATGCCAGTGTTCTCCAACGCGACCCCACGCTGGCCACAGGGTGTGTAAAGAGTTCCACCCCTCTACCAGCGGACTGACATCTGCTGAGGGGTCGCTGGTGCAGGTGGATGTGCTGCAGTAGGTCTCCCCAATCTGTGCCACTTTTGCTAAATGGAATTTAGGTCGACGGAACGGACAGGTCAGTCCATTGACCTCAGTTTCGGTATTTCGTAAAAAATGATTTCTCCTTGTAAGTTTTATCACAAGTTTTTAAAAATCTAAACTTGCGATTTTTGTGGATAGAGCGGGGTGAGGGGGGGAGGAGGGTGAGAAGGGTGGGAAGAGGATCTTGTGTGCTGAATGGGTTCGTCCAGGCACCTAAAAATTTAGAAATTAAACGCTCGCCTGGACCAGCTCTCAGGCAAGTGCTGAAAACTATTCTGTGCGAAACTTAGCTCGCAACTTTCTGGGCCGCGCAGGATTAGCCGCGCGCTCTGGGGCACTGCAGTCATGGACTCTGGGGCTGGTCCCGGCGGAGTTTCGAGTCCTCCCTCGGGCATGGGTGTACGTGTTTGTTCTTAGGATAATTTAGGTTAAGTAGCGTGTAAGCTTAGGGACTGATGACCTTAGCAGTTAAGTCCCAAAAAATTTCACACAAATTTGAACATTTTCAACTTTCTGGAATTTTTTGTCGCATTCAAGATCCATAGTTTTTCATGTAACTTTAATCTCTGAAAGTTAGCAGAGAACTATGGTAATTGGCGTATGTACTAATATAAACTTTATGAAATAATTCTTACTGGTTGAGTCACATTTTACAAATACCTGTTAGCAGGATACGTTTCGGCAACGTGCTGCCATCATCACTACCGTTACATTTACCCGTGCATTACATTAATCTCAACTGCGTTGAGGATTATTTGCTGGGTGTGCCAGACAGGTGATGTTCCGAAATTTGGCCCTGTACAGAAAGACTCTTGCTGTTTTTTTTTCTTTTTTTTTTTAGTGTACAGCTTGTTGCTGCATGACGATATCGTTTCATTAATGTACTTACTTGGCTTTTTTTTGCGAAAATTGTATGTCTGGTACAATGAACACAGTAATAAACACGTCACCATCATATGGTACTTTCACATTCAGATGTTTACATTCCAAAGACTTATCTGCTCAGATAAACTTATTTCAATTGCTAAGTCAGTAAAAACAATGAAAATACAGTCTTTTAATATAATTATATTTATGTCTTGGCACATATTTAAATAGCGTAATTATCTGGCATTTATTGGTTAATCAGTGATGCTGAGATAACATTTTTTTTCCTCTTTCATTCCAGTGGCACAGCCAGCAAATAACCTTCATCAAACTTCAGATTAACGTAACCGAAATGCGTCCGATGTTGGGAGCATGATGGGGAAAATCGTCCAGTTAAGAAACATAAGTAAAAAGTGACGGAAACAGCTAAAAAATATTTCAATAATTTATAATACAGTTTGTGATCACAACCAGTTCCATACAAAATGCATAAATTTAATTAAAAATACATGTTTCTAATAAAATGTTCTATTGGGAGGGGGCAGCATGGCCCCCATGAGATTCTCTCCCCTCCCCCCCTGCCCCCCCCCCCGGTCGTACCTGTGTCAGAAGTGGATCTTCACAGGTGAAGGAAGCTTTTTGCAGTAAAAGAGATCTTCTAGTACCAGGTGTTGATACGGAAATTTCCTAAATGTAGTATACATCTGGAATATGTATGGAAGTTTGAGGCGCCGTGTCACGGACTGCACGACCCCTCCCGCTGGAGGTTCGAGTCCTCTATCGGGTGTGGGCGTGTGTGTTGTTCTTAGCATACGTTTAAGTAGTGTGTAAGTCTAGGGACCGATGATCTGTGCAGTTTAGTCCCTTAGCAATTCACACACACACACACACACACACATCCCCAGGTTCCAATGCCATACATATGAGGTGTTTTACTGGTCAGGATGGGTGGTGGTGTGAGAGTGAGGTTGTTAGGACAACCAGGTGATCAGCATTCGAACACAGTCCTTTGATTTACTTAACTTTATTCAAATCATGTTATATACATACTCTGTAGCGTGTAACCTCCCCCTCACTTATCGACCTTAATGAAAGTGAAAAATTAAACCGCGTGTACCTAATGGAAATTTGGGAAAAGCAATCGTCACCGAAGTTAATCTGTCGGTAAAGAGGGAGGAAAGGGTTACATCTAAATGAAAGGAAAAATGCAAATGAAACTGGTGGAAATTATTTTTGAAAAGGGATAAAGTTAATAAAGAAAGTAAATGTGCGGCCGTTGCGTTAACAATTAACTAGCGGTAATTAGGTATTTGAGATTTGGGGGAAATTACGGTCGCCAGTCCTAAGGACAATTACTATAGTAACTGAAAAAGAAAGGTTATTACACATATAATTAGCACTAGAAGCGTGGCAACTGAAGGTTGACACGTGTAGTGTAAAAACTGAAAGTTTGTCAGAAGTAATAAATTTCGCTACACTCTGACTTAATTTAGCAAAAGAATTAATAAAACCGGAAAATCGAAAGTTAATTTAGTGACTGAAGTTAATTGTGAGCTTTCTTTCTGAAGCACATCGAAATTCAGTAAAATACGGTTAGTCTTGGACTACCTCAACAATCATTTGAAAAGCTACTTGAATCTACACAATTTAGAAATAAGAGATTTAACTTTGAACTTGAATTAAGTGATTCTGAACAATTAACAATAGTAAGATTTAGTAAGTACCAAGCTGAGCTGCAGTCACAGGTAAGCTAAAATACGATAACAAAACTCGCACTCTTAATTTGTGCTTGTGTAATCTAAATATTGTAGCCAGCTATGAATACCTTAACAGAACTTTGAAATTAAAGCAGTGAAATCGAATTTCAACGACACTCGGGTTCATTCCGGGAAAGGAAGGGACCCTGCTTGGTAATGCAATTGGGAGAATGAGCAACAAACGTTCATGCTAAGTTGCTGTAATTTTGTGATGCAACAATTTTAAAAGTTTGAAAAGCTGAGGTCTGCGATACAGTTCTAAAACTTTGCGTGCTTCCAGTCTTCCTTGTTGGTTGACTGAAGGTTTGAAACCGTCGATGGAGGAGGTGGCGACAGTCACTCATTGTCGGCCGTCGCTGTTGCAGAAGCTGGATGTTGGCGCGCCTTCTTCTCGACACGGTCACCAGACGAAACGGGCTCTTGATGTGCGCCAGCTAATGCTTCCCGTCCGCGACACCATGTCAGAAACAATCATCGCAAGTCGAGCGCAATTACATGCTGCCAAACCCCGAAAGCGCGGCAACTCGCGGGAGCGTCACACAACACACCTGCTCCACTCGCTGCTCCAGCCAGACCCTCTCTGCCCGCGCTCCACGCGACAGAGTTTTCACTACCAAAGATCCTAAACACTCTGGTTCTCCACACGACCTATCGACGTATTCGTTCGATAGCATAGTTTTCCCTAGGTAAGACCCAGCGTAAAAATGCAAATAATATTTACAAAACAACCAATTATACATCGACATAAATGCATAAATATATATATATATACAAACAGTAAAACAATTACAATATATAAAGAGACAGAAATGTCATATCTTGAGGTAACAAAACAAGGAAAAAAAAACTTATAGTACAATAGATGGAAATACGAGGATATGCATTTCCGGCGTTACAAGCGGTCGACGTCCCTGCAGCCCACTGACTCGTACGCGACACGCAAGCCCAATGAGGAAGTCGGGTGGCTGACGACACCAACACAACAGACACACCCGAGCCCCGGCCAGTACAAAGACCCACTTTTATTCCGAGTGGACAGCTGACTCGCGAGGGCGGTGATCTGGAAGTGCGTACTCAGCAGGGGCGGAAACATGCGTTCCGCACTGGAGGGTGAACGATGGCTTGCCTACTTCCTCGTTTCCTTACACCACCCTCTCCAATAAAAATTAACTACCAGGTGACTCATCAAACCAATTCTCTACCGAATAATTCCTAATAATGGTGCACTTCATTCGCAGATGGTGCCAAGTCCAGTATAATGTCAGTGCGGTAACACATTTGGGTTCAGGAGGTGCGGAGGGCCTTGATCGCTTTAGTACAAAAAAACCAGAGGTCTGACAGCATCTGTGATTATCCTGTGTCGAAAATACTCTACTCCATGTACAGCAAAAAGACATTTTGACGTCGACAAGGAAAGATTTGCGTAGCCCAGTGTCTCAAATAAAGCATGCAGTCCTTCAGCGTGCTGTTGCATGTCTCGGCTGAAAATGTTGTAAATGAGGTAAACCGTACAGCGAGTGGAGGTCAGTCCTCTAAAACAGTATCCATCAAGCGTTGGAGTGTTGCTGGCGCATTCCGAAGACCGAAAGGACGGTGGTTATACTTCTACATGCCAGTAGGTGTAATAAATTATGTTTTAGCCCGATCATCTAGATGTAGAGTCAGTTGACTGTACCCACTGTTTAGGTCACAAACAGAGAAGATTTTACATGAACCAAGATAATCCAATGACTGTACAAGATCCGGTAATGGATGAATGTCTGGTAGCATTGCAGTATTCAGGTTCCAGTAATCAACACAAAATCGAAACTTCTCCCGTAGGTGATTCCTTCTCCACGGTTACGTTGGGCGATGACCAGGGTGGATCTGGCGGTTTTCTAGTTTCAATGAACCCGGCTTTGAATCGTTCTTTAATCATCTCGTCGACTAAGGCTGTTGGCTATAGAGAATTCTGTATGATCGTTGAGCGATGGGTACTATTCCTCCTGTATGTATCCTGTCTTGAACTAACGGAGTTGCTGGAAGATTACCCCGCTCACGGAAAAGATCAGAGTAGCTAAGTAACACTGGTGAAATTATTTCCCGATCCTCCGGCGATAAGTGGTTTAATTTAGTAACCAGTTCTTGTTCGATTGATCCCAGTGCTTCGTCAGTTGCCCCTTTTATACTGACATGCAGGGGACAATAACTTATTGCATGTAAGTCATTATCCTTGGTAAGGACTTCTATCACGTCTTGTAGATCTGTGTTCGATACTGTTGCCACGATAATTGCGCGTGGTAATTCTGGTCATGCTTTATTCATGTTAACAATGCTTACTGGAACACGTAATTTTCCACTTTGTTCGTCCTTAACGACACTGAACGTTCTTGCTAAATAGCAATGCCACTGGTGTAGCAAGTCGCCTTTACTGATGGCTCTGTTAAGAACAGACTGCTTCCCTGGCACTTCGATACCTTCACGTCGTCGATATATAGCGTTTTGTGTCTACAGGGGCATACGCTCATTTTCCATCAGATGTACGACGACTCGGAACGGTATATTTAGGTCGCTACTCGGTTTGCGCGTTACATCAGCAGCACTGACATTCTTTTGAGTATGGCTCTTGGAGTTACCACTGCAGTCATAATCATTCTGACCGAATGAGATTTCTCTTTCTGCTTCATCGATCTGAGCGTGGTTAGCTGACACGAAATCCAACCCTAGCATCATTTCTTAGCGTTCCTCTCTGCTTCTTACCACTTGCAGTTCGGCCTCATATTCATCTTGCCCTATCACGAAATTAAACTAAACTTCTCCGTAACTCTACACCCGGCTACTATTTAACTCTCTAATGGTATAGCTCGGCTGCCTCCAGCTTCTTTCCTTAACTCAGAGAAATTAGAGCCCTTGTATCAACTAGAAAACGGACACTCTGTTCGCGGTAAATCGCGTTATCAAGCAGACCTTCTGAACTGTCATTCGTGGAGCTGACAGCAACTCCTGCTTCTTGGGGGCGGAGGCAGTGGTGACCCTTCCGCCCCCTCTATCGTTTAACGCACTCCACGCATTCGTTTCTGTACAAGTCCGCGTTATTAGCCTTTCCTTCCACACAAAAACATTGTATCTCTTTCCTGCTAGTATTTGTAGTCTGTTGCCCATGCCCATGATAACTGGTTTCTGAGCAAGCTTCGAACACACATCTGCTTTGCGGTCCGTTTGTGACCCCATAGCTTCTCCACAAATAGAACTGCCGTTTGTATGGGTTCTTCAAATGCCTTGCAAAGTGCTGAATAGCTGCACGACCGACTTCGCCCTTTAGCCCGTTCAAATATGTACCTGATGCACTTTGTCCGACTTCAAACAATTTTGCCTCATTTTGCGAGTCGTTTTCAATGAGCTCATACGTGTTAACAATATACTTTCATAACACTATCGGCAAAACGCGATTCTCTGTCCGATATACGCATGCCGTGGAGCTATTACCTGCAAACACTTGCTGTATTCTTCCTCTTCTACCATCGCACAAGTGTCTGCTTAGAAACATCGTAGGTAGTTGCTCAGTAACAAAATCGAAAACATGATCTTGGATTCAAAATTTTGCCGCTGTTACTTTACCCGAATCACTCCACGATTATGAAGCTGCTACGTTTTCCAGTTTATCTAAGAAACATGTGAACATCCTCATCAAACTTCCCATGAAAGGCTGGAACTGTTGGGATTAAAGAAAAATTTTTAACTACAGCTGAATCCATTGTGCTTGCAACGGCTCTATTCCGAGGGCTGCTATTTAGTTGAGCTACTTCCTTCTACCTCCTGCATCTCTTTTTAATTGATGAAATTCTGCGCGAAACTGTGCTATAGCAGTCTGCGAATCCGTAACTTCTTGTGCATACACCGTAATTGATTTACCCAGACACTCTGTTGATTAAAAAAAAAATGCCATCAATACCTTTTGCATACACGCCAAGCATAACCATTATCTGCTGCAATGATACGTTAGTGCTATGCCTCGTCGCACTGCGTCGCCCGAAGAGATACTGTCCGACTCAATGTAACACTGTTCACACACTAAGTCGTAAGTGCTTGCTAATTTGATGAGGGGTCGTAATTATCATTCCCTTATTATTGCATAGTATTCTTGATGACGTTAAATCCTATCACTATTGTACTTTACGCCGTCATATTCTTTTCACAGTCTTACTGTGGCCTAACCTTCGGTGATAGGTACACAGGCAGAGATGATGATTATCTGTACACAATTATCACTTGGACGAGCGTATACGTAACCGACACGACGTGGGTGATTGTTGATGATGCGGAAACGGAATGGTCGAACGAAAGTTCTTTTGCTCGTCACGTACACACAGATGTCTGGTACCAGTCCTTCTTCGCACTCATATAACACTGTACATAAAAGTTAATTTACAGTTCACAGTTCTCATTTGTACTAGCGTGCGCGTAACTGTCTCGACGCGGCTTATTGTTGATGATGCGGAAACGCGATGACCGAACGCATGTTCTCACGCTCGCTCCCAGACACTGGCATTTGATTTCTCTCCTTTGTGATAGACTATTATACTGATTCACATTAGTTTCATTCTGGAAGGCCGAATACGACGCGGATGATTGATGTTGTACGGTGCGACACGCAAACGGGTGGGTACTCAAATACGTTATCGGCGGCACCGCTCACACTGAATCCACTTCCATATCTCATTACTTCACGATAATACTACTTGCAGCCACACTTGAACTCCATAATAATGCCTTTCCCGTGCAGAGCTATCCACGACACAACATAGCAGCTCTGTGTCCCGTGCTCGACTCTGCAATGCAGCAGCTCGCAAAGAAACTCTGCTACCAAGCCAGCAATAAGACAATACGCTTAGAGGAAGAATGGTGTCTTTTTTGTGCTGGTTCCACCTACAGATACAGAAAACGAGCCGGCCGGGGTGGCCGAGTGGTTCTAGGCACTACAGTCTGGAATGCGCGACCGCTACGGTCGCAGGTTCGAATCTTGCATCGGGCATGGATGTGTGTGCTGTCCTTAGGTTAGTTAGGTTTAAGTAGTTCTAAGTTCTAGGGCACCGATGACCTCAGAAGTTAAGTCCCACAGTGCTCAGAGCCATTTGAACCGTTTTGAACAGAAACCGAACATTCGCGAACAATGCCAATCACCGATGCACCGTAATGCAAGACTGTGGGTTTTCTTCTCTCCCCAGGAAAGGAATTCCAGAGGATCCTACTTCTGACACCATTCTATAAGGCGTTTTACTGGACAGGATGGGTGGCGGTGTGGGCGTGAGACTCTTAGGGCGAGCAGGTGATCAGCATTCGAGCACTGTCCGTAGATTTACTTAAATTTATTCAGATCGTGTTACATACATACTCCATAGCGGTCAGCGTCCTGTAGAAAGGGCCACTTTTACTCGTCATAGATGGCTGCTGAATCGCGCGGATGACGACTCGACAATGTGGGCTCAAAGGGGACGGAAACGTGCGTTTCGTGCTGGAGGGTGATCGATCTCTTACCTACTTCCTCGTTCCCTTACATACCCTCATCTCATTCTACCCTGTCGTCTAGGACATCCATAGGCGACGATTATCATCTTAGTAAGTCGTTATTAATTTTAAAATAGGCATTGTGATTGAAACCGTTTTGTCCATTCAAAATTTGATTTCGATCTTGCTTTTTTGACTGCAAATTTCGGGTTCCTCTACGACGTAGAGGGACCGTCCCTTTTTAGCCCTGTCTCGATATGCAAATTCTGATCAGTATTCGTGACAGTTTCAGCCATATGTGACAGAAGAACCAGAAGCCAGTTGTTGGCAATTGCCGAGCGGATTGCAAGAATAATGTGAGTTCTACCAAACCACTGTTTTATTGAAACTTCCTGGCAGATTAAAACTGTGTGCCCGACCGAGACTCGAACTCGGGACCTTTGCCTTTCGCGGGCAAGTGCTCTACCAACTTTTTTCTTTTTTGTAATCTGATTTTTGGTCGTTATAGTTAGTTGCAATTGTTCGTGGCGGACGTCCCCTGACGCCCATTGAAGTTCGTTATTGATCCATTAACTCAGTTTTATTTTTATTACAGAGGGCAGCTAGCCCTCTGACCGAACACGATGAGCTACCGTGCCGGCTGACCAACTGAGCTACCGAAGCACGACTCACTCCTGGTCCTCAGAGCTTTACTTCTGCCAGTACCTCGTCTCTTACCTTCCAAACTTTACAGAAGCTCTCCTGCGAACCTTGCAGTTCTGCAAGGTGTGCCGGCACGGTAGCTCAGCGTGTTCGGTCAGACAGCCGGTTGGCCTCTGTAATAATAAACTGAGTGGAAGGATCAACCACCGAACTTGAACAGGATGTCTTGCAACGTCCGCAACGACCAAACACAGCGATCAATAACGAAAAAAAAAAAAAAGACGGTAGAGCACTTGCCCGCGCGAAAGGCAAAGGTCCCGAGTTCGAGTCTCGGTCGGGCACACACTTTTAATCTGCCAGAAAGTTTCATATCAGCGCACACTCCGCTGCAGAGTGAAAATCTCACACTGTTTTACTCTGTGACTTAGTACCCAAATTTTGCTGATAAGTTGGGCAAATGATTTTTGTAACTGAAGCAATCAGCGTTGTGTTTCTTAGAGCACTTGTTGATCAGTTATTTTACTTTTGTATTCAGATCTTAGGATGATGTATATTGAATCGAAACCGGTCACTTAAAAAATTTAAGCAACCAAGACGGACAGTAAAAAATCTGTTTTACAACCAGCGATTGCTGTTTTTCTCCGAGGATGCTGTCAGTTTATGTAAAATTAGACGGGTAGATAAGTGAAGAAAGAGTAACTCTTCAGGCTTTCCCGGCGAGATCTTGAAATGTGGAATAATCGGGTCTACTGCCGGATGTTTGTGTCGCTCTGTCACAATATTTCGGCCACGTAACTCGTTGCCTTCTTCAGGTGCTACCTGAGACTGCCCTATTGGAGGATCTTGTCCAGTACTTATGCCCAGAGGGCGCTGGGCGCTCTGTTTGTCGTCCGCGCCCGCCTGGCGCTGCCTGTAAGGTGTTGCCTGTCTGAACGGCAGTCTCAGGTAGCACCTGAAGAAGGCAACGAGTTACGTGGCCGAAACATTGTGACAGAGCGACACAAACATCCGGCAGTAGACCCGATTATTCCACGTGTGAAGAAAGAGTAACTGAAGAAGGAATTCAGCGCAAGAACCGTACTAGTAGAAGGGACAGGCTAGTAGAATGTCTTCTGTAGCATCGTGGAATACTTATCTTGATGCTGGAAGTGGCAGTAAACGGGGAAGATATTAGAGTCAGAATACCCAAAACAAGTTATACAGCGGGATCAGAAACAGTCTAAAAAGGTTGTAAAAGTGTTGCAGGGTAAGTTGAGCTGAGAAATATTTGTTAAGAAAAAAAAAATCGATTCCTTGTGGCATTTCGGAGTGAATTAGCGTTGAGGTTAGCCAATCGCGCCATTCAAGCGGCCCGCCAGAGACGGTGACGCCTAAGGTGTTCTTCGTTTGGTTTCCTGAAACCGAACAACAGAAACTGGACACGGGACGGAGCCGAGTCAAAGGCTGGGCAGTCCCGTGCTCTGTCGCCCACACTATGAGAACAACTCACACTAATTGTATCTGGTGGGTTGTTTCAGTTTACGCCCGCAACGGATTGACTGGATAATTTCAGCACTAATTAACTCCGAAACCGGGCTACGTATCGAATTTTTTTCTTAACTGTACAGGGTTATTACAAATGATTGAAGCGATTTCACAGCTCTACAATAACTTTATTATTTGAGATATTTTCACAATGCTTTGCACACACATACATAAACACAAAAAGTTTTTTTAGGCATTCACAAATGTTCGATATGTGCCCCTTTAATGAATCGGCAGACATCAAGCCGATAATCAAGTTCCTCCCACACTCGACGCAGCATGTCCCCATCAATGAGTTCGAAAGCATCGTTGATGCGAGCTCGCAGTTCTGGCACGTTTCTTGGTAGAGGAGGTTTAAACACTGAATCTTTCACATAACCCCACAGAAAGAAATCGCATGGGGTTAAGTCGGGAGAGGGTGGAGGCCATGACATGAATTGCTGATCATGATCTCCACCACGACCGATCAATCGGTTTTCCAATCTCCTGTTTAAGAAATGCCGAACATCATGATGGAAGTGCGATGGTGCACCATCCTGTTGAAAGATGAAGTCGTCGCTGTCGGTCTCCAGTTGTGGCATGAGCCAATTTTCCAGCATGTCCAGATACACGTGTCCTGTAAAGTTTTTTTCGCAGAAGAAAAAGGGGCCGTAAACTTTAAACCTTGAGCTTGCACAAAACACGTTAACTTTTGGTGAATTGCGAATTTTCTGCACGAATGCGTGAGGATTCTCTACCGCCCAGATTCGAACATTGTGTCTGTTCACTTCACCATTAAGAAAAAATGTTGCTTGATCACTGAAAACAAGTTTCGCACTGAACGCATCCTCTTCCATGAGCTGTTGCAACCGCGCCGAAACTTCAAAGCGTTTGACTTTGTCATCGGGTGTCAGGGCTTGTAGCAATTGTAAACGGTAAGGCTTCTGCTTTAGCCTTTTCCGTAAGATTTTCCAAACCGTCGGCTGTGGTACGTTTAGCTCCCTGCTTGCTTTATTCGTCGACTTCCGCGGGCTACGCGTGAAACTTGCCCGCACGCGTTCAACTGTTTCTTCGCTCACTGCAGGCCGACCCGTTGATTTCCCCTTACAGAGGCATCCAGAAGCTTTAAACTGCGAATACCATCGCCGAATGGAGTTAGCAGTTGGTGGATCTTTGTTGAACTTCGTCCTGAAGTGTCGTTGCACTGTTACGACTGACTGATGTGAGTGCATTTCAAGCACGACATACGCTTTCTCGGCTCCTGTCGCCATTTTGTCTCACTGCGCTCTCGAGCGCTCTGGCGGCAGAAACCTGAAGAACGGCTTCAGCCGAACAAAACTTTATGAGTTTTTCTACGTATCTGTAGTGTGTCGTGACCATATGTCAATGAATGGAGCTACAGTGAATTCATGAAATCGCTTCAATCATTTGTAATAGCCCTGTATTATTTGTCGTCACAACCTGCCTTACAATACTCTTACAAGCTTCTCAGGCTGTTTTGGCCACCCTGTATTAGAAGTGGGGTGTAACAGCAGCGAAGAGATGTAGAGATTGGCACAACACTGCATGAGATGGAGGGCGGTATCAGACGAATCGAAAATAAGATGACTTAAAAAAAAAACACATGGAGAGCACGTGTCGGACACTGCACATGAATCGTTAAACGGTAGACCGCTTGAGGAGCCTCCACGTTCCGTCCACTTGCAGTCCTTCCTGCTGCGTCCCGTGTTCCTGTTTGCGTCAGTCCGGAAGCGGCTGCCAGCTGATGGCGTCCGATGCATCACGCCGACAGGACAAACAAACGTCCGGGGCGACCCTCTGATGACGCTCGGCTGTTTGGAGAGCGGATAGCACAACAGGAGCAATAAACACCGCCAATGTTATTGCCGACTTCCCGATCAGGCCATCTCCGTGACTGAGTTTGTTTGGCTGAATTAATGAAAGATACAGAAAAAATAACAGGTTTCATCACAAATATTAAGTGGGAAGCCTTCTCGTTTACGATATGGAATTGATAGAGGTTAGGCAGGTGAGGATTCTGCACTTGGTAGTCAAGTAGTGGGGGAGTTAACGCAAGAAAATGTTGCAGTGTCAATATGTAAGGGGAAAAGTACCTGCTCGAGAGTTGTGATGATACAGTGTTTGGAGCGCAATACCATAGATTTGTTCCCGCCACGTGACACATGGAATGTAAGTAGCTGTAGGTTTGTTATAGTGTTTAGACATGGTCAAATGAATTCTATATTTTGTTGTTACAACTGTAATACTGGAAGAAATGTTTCTGTTTATTTTTGTTTCATCTTACGAGCGGGGTTGTGGCAGTGGCGGAAGGAAAGGTCTTCCCGCCCTCAATTAGAGTTATCGGCCATCAGAAACGCGACAACGACGGTCGAGTTCCAAGGAAGACGTCCCAAAGAGACTCGCCCAACCTTGCCGTAATGATGGAAAAAAGAAGAATTTTACAAACTGAAAAAGATTTTGTATGGAATTGATACTGTGAGGGTCGAGAGAGTTCATGTTCAGCTGTCGTCACGAATGGCTGTTTATACCGGTATGATTTCACTGTAATTAATTTTGAAGTGTTCAGTCAAAATTTTATATTAAGATAATTGTTACGAATTGAGTCTGAGTGGAATATACTGTGGATTAAGTTAAGTTGACTTTTTAAAAGTCGAAATGAGCTTAATGAAACGGGAAATCAAATTATATGCGATAATGCTATCTGTGGAATATTGAATGCACGGACGTGATATGTTATAGACTATACCTCACGGCGATTAGGATGCTGACATTTTCTTTAGCAAGCATACAAAAGAAGAATCTAAATTCATAACATTGCAGAAACAACGGTTTATCAAATTACTGGCGAAATAAGTTATAAATCAAGAGACAAAGATCATCTTTGTAACTGAAGTGCAGCTGCGGCGGACCATTATACTAAAGTCGCTGGATATTGTAAGTTACATTAAATGTAATTTTAAAGTGGAAAGTCACAATAATAATGGAAAAGTGTTAGTTTGAACTAGTCCAAAAGCCAATTATTCTTTACAATTGAAACTTCGGGAGTCTGTGTTTTTTTTAGTGAAAAATCATAAACTGTTCCAACATTAAATGTTATTAGGACCAGAGATCAATTGCTGTGGAAACTTGACAGAAAGTGAATATCTTTGGGTTGCTATGATCACAAAATAATAAGCAAGACCATGACAAGGAAATTTTTTTAGTCACGAATACTACTAAACCTACTACTACCAATGCACTTACGCCTTCGACGATCGACCGTTAAAACTGAACCTGCATATTGATTATATCTTCGGAACTATACAGTGTACGGTAGCTTTATTGCAGTAGCATATCGTAACTGACAGGTAGTACCTTTTCGTCACAAAGCAAGAGAAGTTGCAATGCCACTCGAGAACGTTGTGATGGAGAATAGGTAAAGGAAGGAAGGAAGATTACAGTTTAACGTTCCATTGACAACGCAGTCAATAGAAGAAAAGACAAACTCGGTTTGGGTATCTGAACCTTGATGGCCAGAGTGGGATTTGAATTGCTGATCTTCTGATCTTCTGAATGTGAGTCCAGCGCCTTACTACTTGTAACTACGGCATATGCTCGAGAAATCAGCCAGAGAGAGGTCTGAAAGTGTATCATGGGAGTGGAGTTCCGGATGGGCCACGAGCGTCGACAAAGGACAGGCCAGCAGCGTAAAATAGCATTGTATTCCCCTATTAGTAGGCAGCAGCGCCGGACCTCCAGCCTACTCTACAGTGCGTGTCTGGTACTGTGGTGTCACCGCCAGACACCACACTTGCTAGGTGGTAGCTTTAAATCGGCCGCGGTCCATTAGTACATGGCGGACCCGCGTGTCGCCACTGTCAGTGATCGCAGACCGAGCGCCACCACACGGCAGGTCTCGAGAGACGGACTAGCACTCGCCCCAGTTGTACGGACGACTTTGCTAGCGACTACACTGACGAAACCTTTCGCTCATTTGCAGAGCAGATAGTTAGAATAGCCTTCAGCTAAGTCAATGGCTACGACCTAGCAAGGCGCCATTAGTAGTTTATTGCCTGAATCCACAGAGTCTCAATTGTATCGACAATAGCGATGTACAACAAGGATGGATTAAAGTTAAGTATTCCAGCAGCTACGTACTTTTCTTTATAGCATTCATTACGTATCCTGTTTCAGACCTCACGCCATCCTTCGTGAGCTTATAGCGTGCATTGCGGTCCCCTCAAACCACACTGTGTCGGCACTTCTGTCGACACATCGGGTACAATGGCGGGCTTTTGCTACAGAATGAATGATGGCCTTATACTCCATAATTCTATAATAATTCGATGTTTCACAGTACAGCAAATACAAACATACCATGCTACTTGTGGTACTGAGGCGCATTTATTAAGATTTCCATATTATAAATAACATAAAAATGCTGGGACTTGAACACAGTTAACAAATACGTTTTCAATAATCACAGCAAATTAATAACTGCTTAACGCATTGTGCAATCTTTATGAACGAAGTGCTAGATGATAGCGTAAGACGCCATCTGCCATCACTGACAGTCACATAGTGTTACATATTTTATTTGTTGAATTACTGTGTTTTATTTTAGTGTGTTTTATTTTTCCCGAGGGCATGCAGCTTTACTGTATGATTAAATGATGATGGTGTCCTCTTGGGTAAAATATTCCGGAGGTAAAATAGTCCCCCATTCGGATTTCCGGGCAGGGACTACTCAGGAGGACGTTGTTATCAGGAGAAAGAAAACTGGCGTTCTACGGATCGGAGCTTAGAATGTCAGATTCCTTAATCGGGCAGGTAGGTTAGAAAATTTAAAAAGGTAAGTGGATAGGTTAAAGTTAGATATAGTGGGAATTAGTGAAGTTCGGTGGCAGGAGGAACAAGACTTTTGGTCAGGTGAATACAGGTTTATAAATACAAAATCAAATAGGGGTAATGTAGAAGTAGGTTTAAAAATGAATAAAAAAGAACAGGAGTACGGGTAAGCTACTACCAACAGCATAGTGAACGCATTGTTCTGGCAAAGATAGACACGAAGCCCACGCCTACTACAATAGTACAAGTTTATATGCTAACTAGCTCTGCAGATGACGAAGAAATTGATGAAATGTATGATGAGATAAAAGAAATTATTCAGGTAGTGAAGGGAGACGAAAATTTAATAGTCATGGTTGACTGGAATTCAACAGTAGGAAAATGGAGAGAAGGAAACATGGTAGGTGAATATGGATTGGGGCTAAGAAATGAAAGAGGAAGCCGCCTGGTAGAATTTTGGGCAGAGCATCACTTAATCATAGCTAACACTTGGTTTAAGAATCATGAAAGAAGGTTGTATACATGGAAGAACCCTGGAGATACTAAAAGGTATCAGATAGATTATATAATGGTAAGACAGAGATTTAGGAACCAGGTTTTAAATTGTAAGACATTTCCAGGGGCAGATGTGGACTCTGACCACAATCTATTGGTTATGACCTGTAGATTAAAACTGAAGAAACTGCAAAAAGGTGGGAATTTAAGGAGATGGGACCTGGATAAACTAAAAGAACCAGAGGTTGTACAGAGATTCAGGGAGAGCATAAGGGAGCAATTGACAGGAATGGGGGAAATAAATACAGTAGAAGAAGAATGGGTAGCTTTGAGGGATGAAGTAGTGAAGGCAGCAGAGGATCAAGTAGGTAAAAAGACGAGGGCTAGTAGAAATCCTTGGGTAACAGAAGAAATATTGAATTTAATTGATGAAAGGAGAAAATATAAAAATGCAGTAAGTGAAACAGGCAAAAAGGAATACAAACGTCTCAAAAATGAGATCGACAGGAAGTGCAAAATGGCTAAGCAGGGATGGCTAGAGGACAAATGTAAGGATGTAGAGGCCTATCTCACTAGGGGTAAGATAGATACCGCCTACAGGAAAATTAAAGAGACCTTTGGAGATAAGAGAACGACTTGTATGAATATCAAGAGCTCAGATGGAAACCCAGTTCTAAGCAAAGAAGGGAAAGCAGAAAGGTGGAAGGAGTATATAGAGGGTCTATACAAGGGCGATGTACTTGAGGACAATATTATGGAAATGGAAGAGGATGTAGATGAAGATGAAATGGGAGATATGATACTGCGTGAAGAGTTTGACAGAGCACTGAAAGATCTGAGTCGAAACAAGGCTCCCGGAGTAGACAATATTCCATTGGAACTACTGACGGCCGTGGGAGAGCCAGTCCTGACAAAACTCTACCATCTGGTGAGCAAGATGTATGAAACAGGCGAAATACCCTCAGACTTCAAGAAGAATATAATAATTCCAATCCCAAAGAAAGCAGGTGTTGACAGATGTGAAAATTACCGAACTATCAGCTTAATAAGTCACAGCTGCAAAATACTAACACGAATTCTTTACAGACGAATGGAAAAACTAGTAGAAGCCAACCTCGGGGAAGATCAGTTTGGATTCCGTAGAAACACTGGAACACGTGAGGCAATACTGACCTTACGACTTATCTTAGAAGAAAGATTAAGGAAAGGCAAACCTACGTTTCTAGCATTTGTAGACTTAGAGAAAGCTTTTGACAATGTTGACTGGAATACTCTCTTTCAAATTCTAAAGGTGGCAGGGGTAAAATACAGGGAGCGAAAGGATATTTACAATTTGTACAGAAACCAGATGGCAGTTATAAGAGTCGAGGGACATGAAAGGGAAGCAGTGGTTGGGAAGGGAGTAAGACAGGGTTGTAGCCTCTCCCCGATGTTGTTCAATCTGTATATTGAGCAAGCAGTAAAGGAAACAAAAGAAAAATTCGGAGTAGGTATTAAAATTCATGGAGAAGAAATAAAAACTTTGAGGTTCGCCGATGACATTGTAATTCTGTCAGAGACAGCAAAGGACTTGGAAGAGCAGTTGAATGGAATGGACAGTGTCTTGAAAGGAGGATATAAGATGAACATCAACAAAAGCAAAACAAGGATAATGGAATGTAGTCTAATTAATTCGGGTGATGCTGAGGGAATTAGATTAGGAAATGAGGCACTTAAAGTAGTAAAGGAGTTTTGCTATTTGGGGAGCAAAATAACTGATGATGGTCGAAGTAGAGAGGATATAAAATGTAGGCTGGCAATGGCAAGGAAAGCGTTTCTGAAGAAGAGAAATTTGTTAACATCCAGTATAGATTTAAGTGTCAGGAAGTCATTTCTGAAAGTATTCGTATGGAGTGTAGCCATGTATGGAAGTGAAACATGGACGATAAATAGTTTGGACAAGAAGAGAATAGAAGCTTTCGAAATGTGGTGCTACAGAAGAATGCTGAAGATTAGATGGGTAGATCACATAACTAATGAGGAAGTATTGAATAGGATTGGGGAGAAGAGAAGTTTGTGGCACAACTTGACCAGAAGAAGGGATCGGTTGGTAGGACATGTTCTGAGGCATCAAGGGATCACCAATTTAGTATTGGAGGGCAGCGTGGAGGGTAAAAATCGTAGAGGGAGACCAAGAGATGAATACACTAAGCAGATTCAGAAGGATGTAGGTTGCAGTAGGTACTGGGAGATGAAAAAGCTTGCACAGGATAGAGTAGCATGGAGAGCTGCATCAAACCAGTCTCAGGACTGAAGACCACAACAACAACATGGTTTAAGGTCTGTTCTTCATTATTTGCTATAAGATCGTATCTCATTATGTCTGTTCTTTTAGATCTACAATATCATGTCCGGCCTCTACAGAAGCCGGAGAAAATGTTCTTTCAACTTAGGCCATATATGTTATCTATAAATTTATTACTATAGTGGTACGTTTTCTAGATTTCAGCAATTCATGCTATTTGGTGAAGGAGGGAGTGATGAGATAGAGCACCTTTAGATGAACGCCAAAGGAGACGCGAAGTTTTCAGTTACAAAAGATGATTACTTAACTCAAAGACTGATCTGCAGCATTAAAATTCATCCACAGCTGTCTCATTGGGTTTACAGTGCCGCAAGCTTACAATCACATTTTATTTCATACTTCAGTCCTGCGAACACTTCTTGGCGGAACATTATACACATAATGAAATAGTCATGATGAAACCTGAAAAACAAATCAGTTAGCACTGGTCCCATATACATACAACAGAAATGACGTTCACAGGGCAACACTAAATGATAGCCTTTACAACGGGAGCAGATAAAATTAACAGATCACCAGTCCTGAAACACATTTTCGATGAAGATTATTTGATACATGAGGTTATAGTTGTTTTCCACATCTTATGCTGCCAGAGATACTGACCTTTTCATGGAGAACACTATTGACGTGAATTCTATACAGACAACCTTGCAGCAAGAAAAGGAGACTAGTTGGAATAACTGGCTTAGAACTCCCCATTCTTTCGTTAGGCAGTACGATAAATTTTTGCAAATGCTTCCATGGAGACGCGACTCTGAAAAATGTAGTCGTTACGACAACAACACTGCAAAAGAACTCGTGACATTTTTCGGGCCATTCAAAGATGAAACAGGAGTGCTGTTACGCGAGGAATTTCCAATAATTTGTTTTGTTATTGATGCACAAACTGAAAAATCATTATAATGCAGAGCTTGAAGTCAGTAAGTTACGTTTGAATTACTGGAGACATAGTTTTCTTCTTCAGTACAAGCTGCTTGTCCAGCAAAGGAAAATTGTGCTTAATTGCAAAACTCTGATTTCACTGTCATCGGTATTTTGGCAGTACAGTACACAGGTCGTATTATCGTCTATTAACTGTAGATACTACAGAGCTGAAAGATCCCTGCCTCTGTCCCACAGAGGAGGAAGTCGAAATTCGGACGTTGCGCAGAATGGTAACATTTCTGTGGTCGCCCTTTTGACTATTTGGAAACTAGCTGTGCCCCGGGCCGTTAGCCACAGTTAAGCAGTTATTTATATAAAAAATGCATAGCTATATATTATTCCAATCTTCTAATAGTCCACTTCCTGCTTCCCCAACTCAGCCCATCCACTCTTCCCCACCTCTTCCATCTTCTCTCTCTGTCCACCTAATCCATCCCCATTCTCTGTTGATCTCCTGCTGCCCCATCTCCCCTTCTACCTGCCCATCTCCTTCCCTCCTCTCTCACAGTTCATCTCCGCCTCCCTCCTCTCTCATTCCATCTTCTACACTTTCCTTTCTCTCTCCATTTCCTCATCTCCGCTCTCCCTGTCGATTTCCTCCTCTTCCCTTTCTCTGTTCACTCCTCCTCTAACCTCTCTCTGTCCATGTTCTCATTGCCCCTCTATGTCTATCCGTCTCCTCGTCCCCCCTTCCTTCTCCACTTTATCACCGCCACCCTAATGGAAGGCTGGTGATTTCTACCCGGAAACGATTTGTTCCCAGCTCCTAACTAATATGTATACTAAATTTGGTTGAAATCATTTCAGGAGGAGCTGTTTACTCGTGGCTTTTGCAGCGTACACACAAGTCAAATACATTTCACGTGTATTTAACATACTTCTCACGTATTTGCCGTCATATTTTACCAGTATCTCTAGAGAATCGTGCAGTTTCATTTTCGGGCAGCTAAGTGTTTATGACGTCGCATCTCCTGGCCTACGAGTCGCACAATGATATAATTTTTCAGGTACATCCAGCGGTATGTGTGGCTACTATCTGCGAAATGTGTTGTGAATAGAGTTAGTAGTAAAGAAGTAATAAATTAAAACGTCATTCATCATGCGGCAGTTTTACGCGCATCTCAGGGTTTGCTATCAAATCTCTTACACTTTGTGCTGTACAACTATAATTTTGTAGCTACTTTCAGTGACATGTGTGGATATTGTCTAAGAAATGTGCTGCGAGCAGAGTTAGTAGCAAAGAAGCAGTAAGTTTAAACGTCGTACGTGGTGCCGCAGTTTTTCCCGCATCTCAGTGTTTATGACACCATATGTCCTGAACTATGTGTAGTACAACGACATAATTCTGTTGGTACATTTAGTGCTATGTGTGAATACCATCTGCAAAACGTGTCTCGAATACAGTAAGTAATAAAAAAGTAATAAATTAAAATGTAAAGCTTATTATGACAGTTTTACTACACGAACAGGGAAAAGGTAGTAAGCGATAAACTTTTTTGCTTATTTCACTTTGTGGGGATTGTCAGCGAGAAATGTTTCGTAGAGGTTTGGTATTATGTGTAAAGTTTATTGCAAGTCATTAAGAGCTCTCATGCTCAATTAACAGAGGAATAAAGTACGGGTATTCACATGTCGTGGGCTATACTTCTTTTTCATCACCACCATTTTGGTAGGTACAAGGTAGCCTAAGCGTTAATTCAGGGTATAAACTGTCTCCATTCCAATTTTCATCCAGATCCGTCCACCCATTTCAGAATGAAGCACTAACAAACTTACTGATACACATAGACACACACACACACACACACACACACACACACACACAGAAACTTTTGCATTTGTAACATGGTGTATGTATAAGATAAGGGACTTCACACGTATTTGTGCACGAATTTCTATAGTGGACGTTGCCCTGTAATTTCATTTTAACGCACTCACGCTTTATCACATATCTCGTGAACTATGTGTCGTACAGTGATATATATTTGTGTGTACATTCAGCGACATGTGTGGATAACGACTGCGAAACGTATTCCGAATAGAGTTAGTCACAAATAAGTAATAAATTTCAACGTCATACACGATGCAGCAGTTTTTCTAGCATCTCAGTGCATATGATGTCATATCTACTGTTAAAAAAACAGAAAACAGTATATTATTAACAATGATGCGTCTCGTGCGGTCATGTATCTTCGGATTATCTTGAAGAGCGGAGAGTGCACACCGTTGTTCACGATAATCTGAAGATGCACTAACCGACCGAAACGCGTTATTGTTAATAAAACGCTTACAACAGACTGTTTTTTTCGAGCACTGAACTGAATTTGCTGCAACATACAAAAATGGAGTGGGGTCACGTGTTCGTATCTCCTGATCTCCTGAACTACACTGACTGGCCAAAGAAACTGGTATAGGCGTGCGTATTCAAATACAGAGACATGTAAACAGGCCGAATACGGCGCTGCGGTCCGAAAAGCCTGTATAAGACAACAAGCGTCTGGCGCAGTTGTTAGATCGGATACTGCTGCTATAATGGCGGGTTATCAAGATTTAGTCTGAACGTGATGTTATAATCAACGCACGAGCATCCCCGAGGTAGCGATGAAGTGTACTGTTAATATCAGGAATCCGCTAAAACACGTAATCTCTGACATCACTGTGGGCGAAAAAAGATCCTGCAAGAACGGGACCAACGACGACTAAAGAGAATCGTTCAACGTGGCAAATTGCTGCAGATATCAATGCTGGGCCGTCAACAAGTGTCAGCGAGCGAACCATTCAACGGAAACATCATCGATAAGGGCTTTTTGAGTCGAAGGTCCACTCGTGTACCTTGATGACTGCATGACACAAAGCTTTACGCCTCGTCTTGACCCGTCAACACTGACATTGGACTGTTGATGACTGGAAACGTGTTGCCTGGTAGGGCGAGTCTCCTTTCAAATTGTATCGAGCGGATGGACGTGTAAGGGTATGGAGACAACGTCATGAATCCATGGACCGTGCAAGTCAGCAGGGGACTGTTCAAGCTGGTGGAGGTTCTGTAATGGTGTGGGGCGTGTGCAGTTGGAGTGATATGGGACACGACTCTGACAGGTGGCACGTATGTTGGCATCCTGTCTGATCACATGCATCCATTCAAGTCCATTGTGCGTTCCTACGGACTTGAGCAATTTCGGTAGGACAATGCGACACCCCACACGTCCACAACTGCTACAGAGTTGCTCCAGGAGCACTCTTCTCAGTTTAAACACTTCCGTTGGCCACCAAACTTCCTAGACATGAACATTATTGAGCATGTCTGGGATGCATTGGAAATTGCTGTTCAGAAGAGATCTCCACCCCCTCGTATTCTTACGGATTTATGGACAGCCCTGCAGGATTCCATCCAGCACTACTTCAGACATTTGTCGAGTTCATCCCACGTCGTGTTGCAGAGAAATAATTTCGTAAAGACTTATTGTTATATGTAAAGTTTGTCGCAACTCACTATGTGCTCTCACTCTCAAAAACTGGATGAGTAAAGTATGGGTTCCACTCGCCGTGGGCTCGACTTCTTTTTCACCTCCACCCAATCCCTTCGGTAGGTAGGTACACAAGTCAGTCAACGAAGGAAAATTAGCGTAAGAATCGTGTAGTCACAATTTTTGCACGGTGCTAGGAGCGAGTGTCCTGAACAACGTATTACAAATTATGACCGGTGGCGTGTGAGCGTTTGGATTGGGGGAGGGGGGGGGGGTGTTTAAAGATAACTATTTAAATTTTTCTCGAATAACTCGAAAACCGTGGCTTCTAGAGAAAATGTTTATCAGTACAAAATTAAACTACATTAAATTTACTATAAAAAGGTCCTATTAATTTTTTTCTATGACTGCTTGTTTCCTCGTTGCACGGGATGGAAAAATAGCTGATTATTAAAAACACTGTTTTTATTGGTATAAAAATTGTTTATCTTTAAATTAAGTTGGTTAAAAACAAATATTAATTTGTGTAGCGTGCCTAAGAGCAGTAGTGCGTTGTGTTACTGAAAGGTTTCATCGATCGCACCCAGCCATGAATTGCTGCCATTTGAAGACTGGGTTGCACCGAGTGAAGCCACTTAACAGATGCCCAAAGTATATCTTCCGAGATGGGTGTGAATATGCCTCATAGTAAGGGACTGACCATGTTCAGTTCTCGAACAGTAATCTGGTGTAATGTATTCCTTGACTTACGTTGAAATATTTGAAGGTCTATAATACGTAGATGACCTGCGCTGTTGCAGAAGGATGCAATTTAAGCTTCTGGATATCAGGTGTGTCACCGTAGGGTCTTGAAACCCACGTTTTCCAAGTATATATCACAATAAAGAATACACTTTTTAAGGATTTCTGACGGCTATAGATAAATTTCAAACATTAAACCGTACTTTAGTCAGGAAACTAATTTGCCTCGTAAACGGATAAAATGTGACTGGGAAGTGTTGTTTCTAACAACGCAGGTTTTCACGGTTACTATTTGTGTTTTTAATGATTTCAGATTGCTTTCTAAATGGTTATTGCCTCTTGTAAGCGAATGGGGAAGGGTTGGGTTATAATACTGTCTGTGTTGGCTTATTCCTACCCGCTCACCTCGTAAATCCAATCGTCATTCGATTCTTCCCTTGCAGTCTAGGAGCAGCAGCTTGAGTGTTGCTGTAATAAATGATAACTAACAAGGGGAATAAAGGAGTGCCAATTACCGAAATTTAAGTTTCAGTCTAGTATAATCCATTGATGTATTTTTTAAAACTTGCACTACACAAGGCTGCACTGTTACATGCTTCACAAAGTAACAAATATGTTGATACACTGATACATACAGTAACACTACACCACAATACATCATCCCACATTGCAATCCAGATGCAGCGTTCGTGGCAATATAGGTAATCCAAGTTTCCAGAATGAGATTTTCACTCTGCAGCGGAGCGTGCGCTGATATGAAACTTCCTGGCAGATTAAAACTGTGTGCCCGACCGAGACTCGAACTCGGGACCTTTGCCTTTCGCGGGCAAGTGCTCTACCATCTGAGCTACCGAAGCACGACTCACGCCCAGTACTCACAGCTTTACTTCTGCCAGTATCTCGTCTCCTACCTTCCAAACTTTACAGAAGCTCTCCTGCGAACCTTGCAGAGCTAGCACTCCTGAAAGAAAGGATATAGCGGAGACAGAAGCGACCATAGAGTTGTCATCGTAATCGATATCAGCGCTTACATTCCCGCACGAAAATTGTTTCTAAATTCTGAAGGATTTACGAAAATAAGCGCTAATGGAGGCTGGTCCATCAGAGGAAAGATGAAGGGAAGAAATATACAATGTTATACCTTAACCTACAGTGCAGTGAAAGTACAAACAAGAAGTAATATAGCACAAATAAAGCAAAATAGTGTACACAACATGAAATGCACTCAAAGATAACACAACATTACCAAATGTAGTCTGAACACAGATAAAAGAAAATGACGAGGGAAAAAAAATATCCACCTTACTGCCCAAAGCAGTATAGACATACCAGGAATACAGAACATTGAACTCACTACACTACACAGTTTAAATGCCAATATGGGTAGAACTAACACATCACAACGCTATCACACACAGTCTATATGATCACAAATTTAGAGAAAGGGAAAGAAAGCAACATATGTGCCTAACATTGATCAAATATTGTCTCACGCAGCACACTATACTCATGACTGCACATTTAATGATGAATATTAACTGCAACTCACTTAACACTGCCTGGAAGGGGGAGGCCGCTGCTCCAGGATGGCAGTTGTTAGGGGGGGGGGGGGGCAGCACCATGTGTGACTTCCGTCGATGTAGAAATTACCTGCTAACTTCATCTTGTACAGCAACATTAAGCTCCCTCAGGCCATGAAACAAATAGTGAGCACCCTATGAGAATTCAAACTACTTATATCTTAAGGTAAAGTTAAAAAGGGAGATAGCTGTGGCCACCGTTACATGAATGTGACATACAAACTTTTGACATAATTTTATGAGACCCAATCAGCAAAAAATTATCCTTAAATCAACGTGGTGCGTCAATACGTGGTAAATAATGAGTAAGAGAAGAATTAGAATAATAAAGGATATCACATTACAACCTAAGGTAATTCATTAGAGCACATGTAACCCTAACAGCTTGCACTACATTTTCTGATTCCAACACAGTCTTTAGTGACTGCAGTGACATAATATTCTGTTTACATTAGTCACTCCTATAGTAGGGTTTGATATTTTCCACATGATATTTTCCTTCATAGTTGCCAGAACTTAATACTTCCAGTTCTACTGTATTTGGTCCATCAATGCCAATGATTTTATATGGTCCCTTATATTAAAGTTAAATTTTTTTATTTCATCTTTTATCTTACTCGATTTTGTATGTGTCTTAATCAACACCAAATCACCCACTTTGTATGAGATTGGATGAACAATTCTATCATGTCGCCGTTTTCTGTGATTTGCCTTAGCTTCTAGAGTCTGCATTGCTAATTGTATTTTATCATCCAAGGTCGTGGTGGTCTTGGTGACATCCTAAATGAGTTCAGTAATTACCGTTTCTGGTTCCTGGTTTAACAACAGCTCACAAGGTACAAAATCTGTGGACATACGTGGCATGCTGTTAAGTACATCCTCAAAGTCTTTCAAATAGTCCCTCCAGTGGGTATGTTTGTGATGACAGTAGGTTCTGCACATACGATTAATCTCCTTCATGATTTGCCCTGCTGGATTCGAGGCTGGTCTATATTTTGCAGTTAAGACTTGTTCAGTGTTATTTTGACATAGCAACTACTCTCACTCTTTGGAGATAAATTGTGGACCTTTGTCTGTAAGTATCCTCTTTGGTTTATAAACATTTATAAAATAGTCATCAACCAACTTCTTCACCATCATCTTGCTAACAGCTAGTTTCAGTGGGTAAAATTTTACATATTTTGATCCTACATCCAATACCACCATAATCTGAGTAAAATTTCCGTGTGACTTTGGCAAAGTGCCTTAGAAAAGATCAACTGCAACTACATCCCCAATTCCACTTGGAATGATTGGATGCATAGGGCCTTGATGTATAATTGTTGTAGTCTTTGCCCTTTGGCAGGCATCACAAGTTCATAATAACCTCCATACTTTTTTGCTCATGCCAAAGAATAGACACTCTCTTCTTAATTTTTCGATGCATTGTCGGCGCCAAAGCATGCATTGCTGCAGTGTATGTACCAAATTAACCACCCAATAGTGTGCTCTGGAATACAGACTCTCCATTCTTGTTTTGTTTCATCAGTACGTCTATATAAGACATCATTATGAATCGGGTAGTATTTCTGAAGTTTCTCTTGACCCACATAACCATACCTAGTCTTAACTAGCTTCAGCACTGGATCTATGTTCTTAATAAAATTCTTCACATAAGTCTCATGTGGAACACCTTTCATAAGACTAACACACAATGTATTTTCTTGCAGTCCATTTAGATTAATGTCTTCCATACGACGTGGCATTCTGAAGAAGGCATCTGGTACAATGTTTTGGCCCCCTGTTCTGAACATAATATCAGATTGATACTCCTGAAGTGCAGTTGCCCATCTTGTTAATCTCCTATGATAGAATTTATTTTCGTTCAGGAAGGAAAGTGCCTTATGTTATCACCTTTGTCACTCTACCTCCCAGGTAAAACCGAAATTTAGTGAATCCCCAAAGAGTTGCTAATGCTTCATGTTCCATAATTGTAGACTGGCACTCCCACTTCGCCAGTGCACGAGTTGCAAAAGCTATTGTTTTTATTCCTCCTTCAATCCTGTCATCAATTTAATATAGATGCACGCCAAGTCCATAGTCTGATGCATCACAAGCCATGTAAAAGTCCTTTTCTATGTCTGGGTTAGCGATGAGAATGTCATCTACATAACACGTAACTTTCTTCAGAAGCTGCTCTCCTAACGCCTCGTAGGATGAAAATATGCCAATAAGGAAGAAATATAGAAAACGTAGAGTGCCTGACAAAAAATTCGCCATCCAGAAGCCATGGCAGGATCCCACTGTAGAGTGGTACCACGCACACAACGTTGGCGGGTTCGTAAGTGATGGGGGTTGCAGGTCTCTGTGGCAGGTAGAATGGCCGAAAGGCCACATTTGTGTTGTTCGTGTTCAGTCTTGTTAGCAGGCGCCCTAGGGTACACGAGCCACTGAAAATTACTCCACCAGTATCAACAGCCTTCCACTAAATTGTTTGTATTTGGCACTCTGTAAACTGACCAGGTATTTTTGAAATTTAGTTGATTTTGATAATAATTGTGGTGTTGCTAAAAACCCGTGATCATCCCAAATCGCAAACCTAGACAATAATCCTACCCTACTGAATTTAATTCCGAGTGTCCTAATTTATTATGGAGAGACTTATTCAGCAGCTGTAAAAAAAGTTGTGATTACTTTCAAATCTGTGGAGTTATAATGTTTAAAGATCAATTTTATAGTTTGAGAAATACTCCACTTCCAGTGCATTTTTAAATCAATCTGCAGTCATTTCCTTAAATAATTTGCCTTGCTTGAAAAGCTGCCTGGTAATAGTAAAGTTGATCTGAAGTGAAAAAGACTGTTAATTATTGCATTTATGCACTTTGATCAGAATTACGAGTTTTATTTGTGTTCATATCGTGAGAAAGAATCAAACTGAATTAAATGTTGAGTTGACATTTGCACATCCAATTATATCTTCAATAGGTTGAAAGACTGCTTGTCAAAACACATGTATTATTTAAAGAGTAATAGCTTGATGTGCTTTACTTAATTAATAATTATTGATGGAGATACTTACCGTTTCTCATACATACTTGTGTAGTTCCTCAAACCATGGAAGTTTAAGGGGCCTCACGTACTAGGGTAGTTAGTTAAGGAAGCAAAGCAAAGGCTCCTTCAGAGCCAGTGCAGTTAGATTTGCATTCTGTTTAATTGCTTGAAACTGAGTTTAAGATAGAAATATTTAATGTGTTAGCTATTCTAATGCAAGTTGGTTAATGCACAGGCATAGAGATCCTGTACTAAGCAAAGAAGTTATGGAGTATGATCATTAACACATACCCTGTTTTAAATCAGAATCATTTCATGCTCTTCTCTGTCTACTGTAGTATTGCTACTAGGTTCGTGAGTGTTGGTGCTTGGTTATGTAAACTGCTGCATCTAGTTCATTTAAGGTACGTGTCGTTGACAGACATATGCTACTATTTGCTGTCTCATTGGCCATTTGTTTGTCTGACTTCCAAGTTAGTAGTACATTTGTCTGCAAGGTTAGATTACTGTGTTGTAGTGTGAACAGATACAAAGAAAGAGTTTAGTGTGTGTGTGTCAAGGAAGATTAGGTTAGTCTCAGCACTGCCTTCTGCTCCATGATACTGCTTGAAGCAAGAATGCCTAATCAGGGTGGCGACCGATATTAATGTGTAATGTTACAACTTGCCTTTGTGCTGGGAGAACGTCTGTTCCTGACCCCCCTGTTTACTGTTGGTTATACTCTGCTGGAGTGTTTCGGAAACGAATCCCAGTTTGATTGTTCTGTTCCCATTAGGCTATCTCACGTATGAAACGTCACCTTAGAAAACTTAATTAATTACTGTGCTGATAAACCTCTTACATTATTTGATTTTCGAACAGCTGAACAGAACTGAACGTACTCAGACATTTCGCTCTTTACCTATTCTGGTCAACACTAAAGTGACACACAATATTTTTAGCGCAACGCAATCTGACTTTCAATAATCCCTACAGAAGAATGGCCCTGACTAACATTAACCTATACCTTTCACAAATCACTTACCTCACAAAAATCTTCGTTACTCGAACTACCGCAATACAGCGAGCGCCACTACTGCCAGCTAAATAAAAGATTCTAACTACTGAAGGCACTAACTACTGATAGGCATAGTTAACAAATGAAAGATTTTGATAGAGAACAAACAATGTATTTACCTTAATAGTGTTCAAAAGTCATAATAAAAAAATGGCTCTGAGCACTATGGGACTCAACTGCTGTGGTCATCAGTCCCCTAGAACTTAGAACTACTTAAACCTAACTAACCTAAGGACATCACACACATCCATGCCCGAGGCAGGATTCGAACCTGCGACCGTAGCAGTCGCACGGTTCCGGACTGCGCGCCTAGAACCGCGAGACCACCGCGGCCGGCAAATGTCATAATATCTATAGCAGTTCATGACATCCAGTCTTACAAATTTACTGTCTCTGATGGACACACATCCAGATCATCCGCTCTCAAAAATCCGCCATCTCACTTCCCCACAACCACCACTGCTGGCGGCTCACCTCCAACTGCGCAACGCTACGCGCTTTTAACATCCAGCTGCCCAACACTACAATGGCAGACAACAACGCAAACTAGCCACAGACTGCACACAGCACAGCGAGTGATTTTCATACAGAGCGCTATGTGCCGTTACCAACATAAAAACCTAGACAGCCTACTTACACATGGTCACAACTTTCTCAAAAATTCCTCGCAGAGGTTTAACGTTAGCATCAATTGCCGTCTAAGGTGGTCGGTGTTACCGTTACACATTGAGCAGAACTCGGAGATGCAGCGTTCTCGTGTAACACACTGTTATCAGGACCTGACGAATTTGAAAGGGCTGATTCTGGATCTCTATTTGGTCGGCTGGTCGGATCGTGAAATACTGCTTTGATGGGGCACTCGGATGTGACAGCGGCCCGATTCTGGACTGCATGGGAACGCGAGGGCACACTGCTTGTCTTCAAAGTTCTGGTCGATCACGCCTGCCCACCACAAAGAAAGGTCGCAACCCCTTCACATCCGTACCTGCGCTCAGAGAACGGGTGATGCATCCCCTGCGACATTCAGTGCCACTCCACATCGCTGGTCAGACCCTAGCAACAGCCAGATCAGGGAATGACCGTCCCATGCGTAAGCTGCCGTTAACACCACAGTACGAACGGCTGCGTGTGGAGTGCTCCCGTGACATGCAGCTGGACCTCAGATGGATGGGGTCGCAATGTGTTCAGCTGTGAATCGCAGTTCTGCGCTACTCTGCAGGTCCATCATCGGCGACTTTGGTGGCGACCCATTCTTCCAAAGCTCTGGAGAGGCACAGCGGTGTCACTCCTGGTATCGTGGCGCGGGGAGTCACCGGGAACGACTTGAGGTCACGGCTGGCGGTGACCCTGGGAACTGTGACGGCACAACGGCCCGTGGTGGATGTCCTGCGTCCTCATGCGCTACCTCTCAGGCGACCTCACGGTGGTGCCAGTTTTCAACAGGACAATGTGCGTCCACACGCGCCACATGTCACTGTGCGCTGCCTGGGCCATGTTGAGGTATTCCACGGCCAGTAAGATCTTCGAACCGGTCTCTATTAGAACAGAGCACCAGCTCAGACGTCAATCTCTGGCCTTATGCGAGAATCCAAGATAGTAAGGACCAGTTAGATAGTCGTGGGTCATCTTATCTGAGGAGAGGATGAAACGGCTTAATGACGCGCTCCCCAACCGAATCACTTCGAGAATCAAGGTCAGAGGGTTAGTAACTGGTAACTGGACTCATGCTGCCAAGTGCTGTAAATGTAACCGTATTTTGTGATCACTGGAATAACATCACATACGAAACTTCCTGCCAGATTAAAACTATGTGCCGGACCGAGACTCGAACTCGGGACCTTTGCCTTTCGCGGGTAAGTGCTCTACCAACTGAGCTATTCAAGCACGACTCACGCCCGGTCCTCACAGCTTTAATTCCGCCACTACCTCGTCTCTTACCTTCCAAACTTCACAGAAGCTCTCCTGCGAACCTTGCAGAATTAGCACTCCTGGAAGAAAGGATATTGCAGAGACATGGCTTAGCCACAGCCTGGGGGATGTTTCTAGAATGAAATTATCACTCTACAGCGGAGTGTGCGCTGATAGTAAACTTCCTGGCAGATTAAAACTATGTGCAGGACCGAGACTCGAAGTGCTCGAGTCGTGCTCGGGTAGCTGAGTTGGTAGAGCACTTGCCCGCGAAAGGCAAATGTCCCGAGTTTGAGTCTCGGTCCGGCAGTTTTAATCTGCCAGGGTGTTTCATATCAGCGTACACTCCGCTGTAGAGTGATAATTTCATTCTAGAAACATCACATGCCCTCTCAAACAGTAAAGTTTCATTTTGTTTCCTCCTCCTCTTTTGGGTTATTCAGTTTTTTTCAGACAGTATACCAGGGCGTGCTGAAATGTAATGCCTCAGTAACGGTTGAGGTATTGTATCTCACGGGTAGTCCTCGGCCGACTATCCCGCATTGACGACGCAACTTGCCACCTTCTGCCGATAGAGGGCTCCGGATAGTAGCATGTAAGCTGCCGAGAATCCTTCCGGGTTGTATGGCCGTGGTCCATGTAACTCTTCAATCCCTGACGTTTCGTGCAAAGCTACGTTGGACATCTTCAGAGGTGCTCCTGGTTGTGCCGAGTCTTGCCGACTGACGAGTCGGAAGTAGAAGAGCGGCCTAAATACCGTGGAAAGTGCACGTGGTCTGGATTTCACGTGATAGCAGAGATAAATCTTGTCAAGCATGAAATATAACTATCGATCGTAGTACGTCAAAGATAAAAAGTTCTCATCGATTCTGCAGCGCCACTGTCCATATGTCGCTGAGTTTCAGGCCTTCTTCTTTTCTGTTAAAATTATCCCCATGTTTATATATTTTCAATGGCTTCTCTAAGTAGCCGTGGATAATAGTTCGTCATAGTACATAAAACTTCAGTTTCCAAGAATTCCACTACGTGATGACCCGTCTGAAGAGCATGTTCCGCCAAGGCTGACTTGTCTGTTTTCCCTGGTCGGCAAAGACTTTTATGTTCCTTAAACCGTGTATTCACACTTCTCTTTGTAGTTCCAAAGTAGACGCTACCACATGTACACGGAATCTTGTATACAGCACTAGCAGACAGAGGGGGACGTTTATCCTTAACGGAACGAAGTGCTTTGCCTATCCTCACCTGTTTCCAAAACTTAAAGAACACCTTCGAGGACTTCACTTTGATAGTGATGAAGAGGTGCAAGCAGAGGTGACGTCGTGATTCCGTCAACAAAGTTAGAAAATTCTACAGTCACGGCATCAACAAACTGGTCTCTCGCCGTGAGCAATGTGTCTGTCGCCAGGGCAACTACATTGAGAAATAAATATGTAGACACAAAGAATAAGTATGTAGAATGTTAAAGAAACTTCCTGGCAGATTAAAACTGTTTCTCATTCTGGATGTAGAATGTTAATAAAGTTCGTTTTATATAAAAAGCTTTAAGAATTATCGCATACAAAATTCGTAGGCATTATTTTTCAGCGTGCCCTCCCACATACGTATACACTTTAAAAGTAATCACGGCGAACATTTCACGGTACAATATTTTCCTCCAATTTCATTAAAAAATACTTGCTTGCTGAAGTACATATAAAATGTTGGTGCATAATATGTTTCAATCATCCAATTCAGATTTCAGCTCTTCCCGGTGTTGTTGCTGTGGTGTGTTCTTTCACCCCCGCTATTAACCCTGAATTATCAGTGTAAGTGTTGATTCCCTGATACACGCCTGTATGTACGATCGGGGACAATGCTTTAGAGACTACACGGACCGCACTGTCTTTTGTTGGTTCCACTTGGTAGAGAAGTCAGCGAACAGGATAGGAGCAAAGCACGATGCTGGCAGATAATGAAAGTTTTAAACATAAATGGAAATTATTTCTGATTTACAACTGCTTGTTTTCTGCTGATGAATTTCTGAATCGAGATTATCTGTAGGTCAATGATTTGAATTTAAAAACATCCTGTGGATTGGAATTAACAAATAAAGTAAATTCCCAATATCCAACAATGTTTTCAAAAGAGAAACTCTATCTTATTTGTAAACATTCTGACACGTTTCATAGCGTGTCCACAGAAAATGCAAAAAGCTGAACTAAACTTAAGCCATAAAATCTCTGCGAGGTATCCGTGTTTGGTGGTGAATGGTACTGCTTCACCCTGTTGCCGACACAGTACCATTGGTAAAAAGTTGTGTTACAGTTTTAGATCTGAAACGGGTACCTTTGACTTAGACTGTCTTGCACCAGCCTCTTTTTTGTTTATATTGACGTTTAATTCATAAGAGCTTACAGTCATTTATTTACCTAGTTACAGCTGTACATTACAGTTATATTGTTTTTGTGTTTAAACGATTTACATAAAATTTTTAAGATGGAATGTACAGAGCAAACAGCTTTCAATAAAGCAGAGTGCTCTGTAGTGGTTAATAAAAAAGAAAATGAGAAGAGAAGAAAAGAAAAGAAAAGGTTGAAAATGTTGGGAAAAAATACAAATTAAAGTTTCAAATTTGCTCAAAAACGACACATCCGAAAATTGCGTCCTGTCACGGTCGCCAGATGTAGTGGTTAATAAAAAAGAAAATGAGAAGAAAAGAAAAAGAAAAAGGTTGAAAATGTGGGAAGAAATGGTGACTAAAAAGGGGGTTTTAAAATCGTAAATGACCGTGAAAAAGGGAAAGAATGAAAAGCAAAGCGGACTTCGTATTACAGAAAAGCTATCGGACTTCGTGATTCGGAAAAACTATTGTTGGGGTGGTCCTTGTGGCGTTTTTGAGCAAAAGTTAAACCAATTTCCACTACAAAAATTATTGAAAAAGAACAGAGAACAACAAAATGTAACTGACAGGGGGAAATGGCGTAGATAAGAGTTCATCCTTTACCAGGTTAACTTGTCTTCTTTCGTGCGGCGTCCAGGTCTTCAAAAATCTCCTTCATTTCTGTGTGAAAAGTCTGCTCCGAAATCTTGCAATAAGTTTCATTGTCCAGGAATTTCTAATGAATCCAAAACCGTCTTGATATTAAAGGCAGTTTATTTTAGTTGCTTCTCTCCATCCTCCGAATTTCATAACAACTTCCACAATGTCTATACATTAATAAGTTTTACGTCTTAATCAGATCAAGACTGCATTAAGCTTCCGCTCTCGAGAGAGACAAATGAAACGGATAGAAAAAAAGAGTTACAATTTTAATATTTTCTCTGCCGTCGAGCGCTCATACCGCTGCGACGGCACAATTCATGTCTGAGGGAAGGAGTGCAGCGTGGCGAAATTCAAAGTCCCGCTACAACTCAAAAGGCATCTGAAACAGATGTTGAAAAGGTACAGGTTATCATCTTCAGATGTGCTAAAACTTTAAATCAAATTACATTCCGATTCAAACACTAAAACTAATTCCGTTATGAATTCAACGAATGCCGTACGATCTTGTACGTTGTTCACTTTGAAAACTGCAATAATGTTCTGTGAGAACTGAATGTGTGATGAACACTATTGCTGCATAATTTTTTCCTATCGGAACTTTATATTTGCTGCAAGCAATCACCACGTGGCTTAGATCTCTGACCGCCTCATTGCTACAGTCACAAAATGAAGCCCAGATGAAACTGAAAACACCCGTGTACAAATCTCATTCGGCATAGTGATGGTACGTCTTGACAAATTGTGATGTTTAAAGGGATGTTCTCCTTGAGACCGATGAAAAAAAAATAGATATTTTTATGTAATGTGTATCCCTGAAGTATATACACGGATGTTCAAAATTAAAGCAACAAACGGAAATTTAGCAAAGTTGCTTTTTAATTTTGCGACGAAACAGTGTAAACAGGTAATACTGAAGTAGAAACAGTGAAAAAAATTCAGAACGTAAACAACTGAAACGTCCATAACACGTAGACAAAAATTGTCTTCGTTTTTTTCAACTTAAATAATGTGCTCAAACATTGTGACAGCTGGTTAATGTGCCACCTCTGGCAGCTACACAGGCCTGACAACGACGGGACATGCAGTGAATGATGTCATCAATGTTCAGACAGTAACGCCCATTCTTCCTGCAGAGCTGCTCAGAAGTCTTAGAGAGTGGTTAGAGTGGTTGGTGGAAGCTGAGGTGAGCAGGCCGTCTCCCTAGTCCATCTCAGACATGCTCTCTGGGATTCAAATCGGAAGAGCGAGCACGCCACTCCCTGCTGGCAGTATCTTCCGTTTCCAAAAAAACGTCAACCACCCTATGAGGTCGATCATTATCGTCCATCAATACGAAGTCTGGACCCACAACACCTCGCAACAGCCGTGCATGGGATCCCAAAATCCCCTCACGTCACTTGACAGCGGTTAAATCTTGCTGATTCACCCGTACCATTTCCTGAAGAGATGTTCGAGTGGTCAACAAATCCCTGCCCACAGCATTAGGGACCCTCCTCGATATCGATCTCTTTCCACAATGTTTGGGTCCCGAAATCGTACCGAGCGAGGTGACGCAGTGGCTAGCACACTGGACTTTTAGTCGGGAGGACGACGCTTCAATCCCGCGTCCAGCCATTCTGATTTAGGTTTTCCATGATTTCCCTAAATCACTCTAGGCAAATGCCGGGATGGTTCCTTTGAAAGGGCACGGCCGACTTCCTTCCCCGTCCTTCCATAATCCGATGAGACCGATGACCTCGCTGTCGGGTCTCCTCCCCCAAACAACCCCCAACCCCGAAATCGTGTTGTTACACGTCCTCACCAGATGCGAATCCATCGGGAATCGCTCTCCAGACTAAATAGGGACTCATCTTTGAAAACAACATTTTCCTACTGTTTGAACGCGCAGGTGGAATGTTGATGCTCCACTCTAGAAGTTCTCTTCTGTGAAAACGTGTCAGAGATAGACATACAGCATGTCTCCGACAATGAAGGCCACTCTGTCGAAGTCCTTTGTACATCGTTTGCCTCGATACAACACGTCCAGTGCGAGCTCACATACCAGTTTCCGTGGAGTACTAAGATGGTACTGTCGTGCCCTTATGCCAAATAATGGTCCTCTCTTACGGAGTCACACGTGGTTTGGCCCTATCCTGGTCTTCGGGATACAGTTTCGGTCTCTATAAACTGTCGTCACATCCGAGAAACAACAGAACGATTCACACTAAGCCATCGGGCGACACCAGTTTGCGACTCTACTGCTTCCGTTTTTTCTGTGGTCCTCCACCGCAGAGAGTCTGGTGGCTACCTTCTCTGTGTCTCACTGCACCGTCTGTATCTGTGTACACAGCGACTGTGGGTATGGGACTACCCTGCAAACACTACATCGTTTCATGGGTGCCGTGACGTCATTGTTGGCATGGTTATCCGTTGACCGGAATGCCATCTTCCACGCAGAACAGGATGGTATCGACATCTGACTGACAGGTTGTATGATTATATAGTGAATTAGACACAGGATGGAGAAATGACGGTTTGTTACTTTAATTTTGGACACCTGTGTATACAGGGTGATTCACTAACTATTCCCACCTAGAATAACTCCGAAAGTATGATAGTACCTGAAACGTTTGTGCGACAAATGTTGCTTGGGACAACGGGTTCCATAATATGACGCTCGTTTTTTGTTGCGTGGTGGGGTCGCGTCAAAGACATCAAGGTCAACTCTGTTTTTTTTCTTTATGGGGTGCTATAGTTTGGTACTTATTTTCTGATAGCGGCTATCGAGACGAATCCAATGATGCGTAACAGTAAGGTCTTGGAAGGTCAACTAAGGTCACAAAGGTGGCATGAACGTCCATTTACAGAAGGTGTTAGAAGTGATGGCCATTGCTATCAATGCAGTGCTGCAGTCTTCTTACCATGGATTGAGTAGTATTCCTTATCACTTCGGAATTTATCGAAGTACATGCTCTGACGATTCTCTCTCATATATCGTGCAAATGGCAAACATTCGCCGAATGCGGCGTATCTATATAACGTGCCATTGACATGTAAACACCATTCGACGGTGTCGCAATACAACACTAATAGGAACGGTAAGACTAGTATCTTCGAATCAAGCGTATGTGAATGATGTGTTCCTTCGAAGAACAAGTCGATATGCTTCTCATTTACGGAGAATGCCAACGAAATTCAGTGAGAGCTAGAGACTTTACGCTGAAAGATGTCCTCAACGTTCTCACCCTACACGTCGTGCATTTAAATATGTGTGCAATAAATTGAGAACAACTGGATCTTTAACGCATCGAAGACATATCCGGCAAAGGAAACTTACTAATGAGGAAACGGAAATTGGTACTCTTGTCACTGTGGTTCGAGATCCTTGTGTTGGTTCGCGTCAAATCGTAAGGGAATCTGGCATGAGCCAGAGTAGTGTTGTTCGTATTCTGCATTGTCAGAAATATCATCCTTACCATATCAGTATCCATCAAGAAATTTACTGGTACGGATTGTATGCGTCGCACTGAATTCTGCCGATAGGCTCAACTTCAGATTCAGAGAGATGACACATTCATTAATTTGAGTTTATTTACTGACGAGGCCACATTTACGAACCATAGAAATGTTAATTTGCATAACGTGCATTATTGGACAACTTAAAAACCATCTTGGCTGCGGCAAGTTGCACACCAAAAACTGTAATCGGTGAATGTATGGTCCGCAGCTCGTGCGGTAGCGTTCTCACTTCCCGCGCCCGGGTTCGAATCCCGGCGGGGTCAGGGATTTTCTCTGCCTCGTGATGGCTGGGTGTTGTGTGATGTCCTTAGGTTAGTTAGGTTTAAGTAGTTCTAAGTTCTAGGGGACTGATGACCATAGATGTTAAGTCCCATAGTGCTCAGAGCCATTTGGTGAATGTATGGTGTGGGATTCTGGAGGACACAATTATAGGCCCCTATTTCATCGAAGGAGATCTTAATGGTAGGAAGCACAACACACCCCTGCGGAAAACATTAGGTCTATTATTGGAACAAATACCTTTAGAAAAAGGAACAAAATGTGGTATCAACACGTTGGGTGTTCGGCACATTTTTCGCTGATGGCTAGAAATTAGTTGCAGAGACAATTCCCAAATCGTTGGATTGGACGTGGAGGAGATGTGACGTGGCCGGCTCGTTCGCCAGACTTGACGCCTTTGGATTTTTTTCTTATGGGGACTCGTAAAAGACATTGTTTATAAAGACGTTCCAACTACACCTGACAATATGCGAGAGAGAATTGTCAGAGTATCTGCTTCGATAAGTGCCGCTGTGACAAGGAATACCACTGAATCCTTGATAAGAAGATTGCAGCACTGCATTGATACCAATGGCCATCACTTCGAACACCTTCTGTAAATGGACGTTCATGCCACCTTTGTGACCTTCGTTGACCTTTAAAGACCTTACTGTTACACATCATTGGATTCGTCTCGATAGCCGCTATCAGAAAATAAGTACCAAACAATAGCATCCCATTTAAAAGAACAAAGTTGACCTTCATATCTCTGAAGCGACCCCACCTAGCAACAAAACACCACCGTCATATTATTGCCCCCCTTGTCTCATGCAACTTTTGTCCCACAAACAGCTCCTAACATAATTCCGGAGTTATTCTTGGTGGCAATAGTTAGTGACTCATCCTGTATATTATGCCTGCGAAATGATTTTATGATTGGGAAAGTATTTTAGTAATTGTAGCATATTGAATGGAACCGTGCACTGTGGGAAATATAGGCAGGTGTAGCCGCTCGATCAATTAATTCAAGAAAAGATTCGACAAGTATACGAATTTCTGTCCAATGAAGATTTGCTTAGAAGATACACCTGTGCCAGTACGCAAAATGGCAACGAGAGCTTCAACGCGTGCAATGTGGGGCAAAAACTGTTGAAACAGCAGCGTATATAGCTGCAAGTACATTCTACGAAGGTTATTTTTCTATTCGGAAGACCATGAATGTGGTAGGAGTCGCCACAGGGACTTCGCGGAGTTGTCTGATTGGAAACGAGTGGCTACCGCGGAGCAAGGAATGCCTCAGTTTGTTAAAAGAGCCCGGGCTGTAAACATACAGCACCAAAGCAGAACTTTTTGAGGAGGAGGAGGGATGCCTCTGTGGTGTTAACTGTAAGTTTTGAAACAACGTTTTTTGTTTTGTAATTCTACGCTTTAAACGCGTTTTCCTCGAAACAACGTTTTTCAGCACGCGAAGCTGTCTAGACCCACGACAAATGAATCGATTCTTTTGATTTTTAAAAAATGAAAAATAATGAGATTTAGAGGGTATTCGAGATAGATTATTTTGTATTCAAATTTGAAATATTTTTAAAACATTTGAACTTGGAAAAACATGCCAAGTAGTCGACATGTTTCAAATAGCAGCCATTCTTTGTTCGATGTGTTTATCAGAACCTCTGCGTCATGGCCCCTGAAACTCATTTTAATTTAAGAATTTTCTATTTTTATAGGCTTCAAAAATAGACACGAGTCTGTAGAGCGCATCGTGCAAACCAGGACGCGCCGCGAGGCGTATACTTTGACAAGGGCTGCGGCCTCCATTTTTAATTTGTTGTGAGATGACAACATTTTTCATGCACGTATGTGTATTGTAACACGCCACCCATCACTTATCTGGTTTTGGCGTGGTCACCCCACCTAATTGACTAACAGATCAACAGAGAGTGCAAAACTGCCGCAATATCGGATAACGCAAAGAAAGTAATAAGGCCCTGTGACTCCTGATTGAACTGCGGTGGCAGTGTTGACATTAATTGATTCAGAGTTGATCACTTTTAATTAAAAAGGGGTGCACATTGATGTTATATGCAGCCATTGAACACCAGATGTTAAACATAAAATTAATTAAGAAAGTGACTTGGGATTTCAACTACTTGATTGAAAACAGATGCAGTCGATTATCACAAATTTATTTTAACTCACGACCTTCAATCATCACATTACATGACTCTCCTACCAGGCAGTGGTAATAAATTGCGTTTGTGTGGAGTAAAGCTCGATAACTCAAAAGTAATTCCTATCAACTGACCCAGGCGTAATGCAAAGTGCGAGAAAAATTCTACAGTACACGGCCCATGAAACCCTCGTGGAAACTTTGCCGACGTGATCCAACAAATTAATCAGTGGCCGGAGTGGGCGCAACATCACCGAATACAGCGTGGCGGAGCGGCGTCGTTGTGTGGACGTCGGCCGACCTCGTGGTGCTGCAAGGCTGCGCTCGTCTATTCACTCCTAGCTATCTTGCTCAGTACATAGCTGAACCAGAATTTCCTATCTCCAAGCTCAATCGTTACATTTGCTAAGTCCTAAACTGCAGAGATGCTCACTCACTCTCAGGCAAGCTGAGTAAAGAATGCCACGTCCACACTGTAGGCAAGCTGGGAACGGAAGACCCCTATGGAGACTTCTCCCAGTCCGCTCTTCGCCTCGGTTTCCCCTCCAGCAAAATCACTGCAGTGCAAGTCACGTTAATTATGCGTCGCTTCCCAGTGCCGACCAATGACTGCTCTGGGAAGTGAACAAATTCCCACAGAAACTCCCTTCCTCTCAACGTCTTCTATTTATCTCCCCCCAGGCCACCCATCAAGGTTAGCGTCTGCACAAACACCAAGTTTTCTAGAATTCTGACTCCCAGGAGAGTACTTCAAATTCCTCGGTCCTACGTTCCCATCGGAGGCCGGCGTATTTCATGCTGTCGCTCTTCACCTGATTTTCTTCAGGTTCTGCAGACCATGAATTCAGCATGAAGTTGCTATAGTCACGAACACACATATTTTGACCTCTGTTGACCGCTCCACCATAGCTTGCGCAGCTTTGTCATATGTTTCACAGAAAACGGGATGACGGACATTTACCAACAGGTGTACAAGTTCTCCGTCTGTTTCCCGGTACACCAGCATGGAGTCGGGGTCAACAACCCACTCACTGTCACTAATCTTAAGGTAGCTGGAGGCCGCGCACCGTTACCGCTTTCTCAGAGCTTGAGCCGCCCTAAGCTGCCTATTGTCGCTTCCCTTAGCCGCTCCCCTGCTGGCCACAGTCACTCGAATACTTCCCTGGGATAGACTAGCCTCCAGTAAATCGACGCGTTTCCACAAAGTTTTCATGTCGTGTGAATTACTTTAAAACCATCACCCGACATTAATTATTCCAATACGTCCATACTATACCCTCTACACGATGCATTGTGCCTTGTCAGTCATTTTGTTCAGCCCTACTGTTCACTCAACGTGATCTTTAATGACTTCATGTAAGGGTCATAGTTCTTGCCATCTTACAATATATAATAATGTGGTAAAACCCCCACTTTAATAAAAACAATCTTTCTATGAAAAAATATTTAGATCACCCATTTTTCATGCCTCGCGACCAGAACTTCCTCTGAAAGAAGTTCTTGTGCAGGATGGCAGTGTCTGATAAATCCGTGTAGTTACTTCTCCGCGTCAGTTTAGACACGACGAATTTTTGTTGCCACTCGGTCACAAATGTGGACACCAGTCTGATACAAAATTCTTTGTGCGGCAGCTTGGATATCAAAACATAACCTGTTAACAAACGGCCTCCTTTGGCAGCTGATCAATCTTCAAGTTATCATCTATTCCACTGTGGCTTATAGGTAGGTTCGTAACGATGCCTTCACCTTTGGAAGTCAGTAAACTGGTCGATTTACACACAAGATTTTATAAACTTCTGCTGGAAGACGTGCCTTTAGCGACTGTGAAGGACATGCTTCCAGTACGACTGATAACTGTGTTATACAGGATTATTCTAAATGATGGACGCATTTTCAAAAATTCGTTTGTATTCAAGTACAAATCCAAAATGAACAAAATTGATACCAATGAAAACAGGACGTTTCAAAGTTTTTGGCAGCCGGCAGAGTTCGCGCGGCAATAGCGCCGTCATTCCGTTTCACTGTCAGTTGTGAGTGAGATAAAGACTGTGAAGCACAAAATTTTCTGCGTTCTTGAGTTCGCGAAAAGTGGGTCGCAAATTGCAGTGCAGCGGGCATTTCGTACCAAATTCGGTATTCAACTATCAACTCGCAAAATCATTAGCCGTTGGTTTAAGCAGTTTAAACAGGCTGGGAGTGTGAGCAAAGGAAAAAAGCACAGGCCGACCGCGTGTGTCAGAGGATGATGTCCGACGGATTGATTACAAATTATTAAAAGTATATTAAATTGATATCAAACATTATGAAAAACTTTGAAACTTGTTCTTTTCATTGGTATAAAGCTTGTTCGTTTTGGATTTGTACTTGAATAAATACGATGTTTTGAAAATAGGTCTATCATTTAGAATAACCCTGTACATTCAATGCAGCCAGGGAAGCAACATCAGTAAAGTGAGTCTAGGAATGGAATAAACAAACTTTTTGGGTCGGGGCCTGTTTTGCGGCGCCGAGGTGTCTGCATCCGTCGGGCGCCAAGACTTCCTCGTCCTTCGCTACGAACACCGATGAGAGCATTCTAGACGTTTCCGGATATTAAAAAAACTGTAAACAGCGGAGCGTGCAACAGACTAAACTGTTTGACACATTAATAACGGCGCTCGTGATAAGGGGACTGGGTGCACTCTGAAGCCTCCAGACAGCACGCGTGTGTGGTCCCAGATAAGCTTCCAGCCGGTCGCTGCGGCTGGTCTGGCGTAGTCTGTTTGCATACTTACGGCGTTGGATGCTAAGTTTCTTTCTTTCTTTTTTTGCATCATCAGTCTTCTGACTACCATTTCCTCTCTTGATCTCAGACTAACACTTACACCCAGCGTCATCAATTATTACACACATTGGTCTGTGCGTTCCAGTTCAATGATTGCCCACTACACTGACTAATCCTTCTCGTTAATGTTTTCTGCACATCCCTTTCCTCGTCTATTTTGCGGAGAACCTACTCCCTGTTTCGAATTTATCGGGTGCCACATCCAATGCTGCCGTGGAAACCGTACAATATTTTAACGAGATACCAGCTCGTCGTCTGACGAGTGGTGGACTCTTGGCAGTATTGTGCGGTTTCCGCGACAGCATCCCGTGCAACGCCCGAGAACATTTAAAGCAAAATTATTTAAGAACAGTCTTGTTCGCAGCCGATGTTAACTTCTGACCGGGTTCGGCCTTTTAATCACGGGCCCCGCCATCCAGATGGTGCAAACTCTGGTGACTGCCCGTCATTAAACGGCCGAATCCGGTCAGAAGTTAACATCGACTGCGATAAAGACTGCTCTTAAATAATTTTATCACAATAAGAACGCTGTTCTGCGACAGCGTTATATAAAATTATGAATCCTTTAAAGTATTTACTACGTTGGAAAGTTCCAAGCACCATAGCCTCTTCACTTCATTAGACTTTCAATCCACTAAACATTTACTCTAATTTTCCTACTTTCTCTGAGGTTAGACATGTCATCAACGAATTTTATCATTGATTTCCTATCACTGCTGAACCTTCCTTTTTTTTTTTTTATTCCGTCTTGGACATATAGCCTGAACAGTAGGGGGAAAATATCGCATTCCTGCCTGTTGATGATGCGGCGATCACTTCGATATTCATTGCCAAAAAAATGGCTCTGAGCACTATGGGACTTAACTGCTGTGGTCATCAGTCCCCTAGAACTTAGAACTACTTAAACCTAACTAACCTAAGGGCATCACACACATCCATGCCCGAGGCAGGATTCGAACCTGCGAGCGTAGCGGTCTCGCGGTTCCAGACTGTAGCGCCTAGAACAGCACGGCCACTCCGGCCGGCATTCATTGCCAAATCGATGAATTCTTGACCCCTCAGATCGTGTTGTGTCAACCAGTTCCTCCTTTTACCGAAGTTTTTTTTTCTTTTCAAGCGATGAAGTTAATAAGCATTAATTTCTCAACATATCTAGCTAGCCTTCAGCGTTCTTCTATAGCACCGCGTTAAAAAGGTTCTGTTACTTTCATGTCTGAACTGTTTATCACTCATGTTTCACGTCCATAAAAGGCTATAATCCCGACAAATGCCTTCACACAAAACTTCCTGACATTTAAATTAAATTCAATATTAACAAATTTATCTCTTTCAGGAATGTTCAACTTTTGGATTTGCAGCTCTTGTATTTCTTCCGTGTTTGCAGTTAAAATTATTGGATGCAGTTTCCGTCTTTTATGCAACACATTTTCTTGTTTCCCAAACATGTTTCAGCACGTCTGTGCCATGATCAGTGCGTTTTGTTTATTGTACAACTCTAAAAGTGAACCTGTTGCAAGTTATAACTAATCTACCAAAAAGAGGCCTAAAGACAGTTTATATTCTTTTTTGTTGTTACCTTGATTTTACATTTTATGGTTTTGTTAGAGTATCTGTATGTTGTCCTGCACTGATAGCCTGTCATCTACAAACCAAACAATGTACACGAATTTTATCAGCGAGTTACCTATCCCTTGATTTTTTTTTAAAAACTGATTTCAGTGTGGCAACATGTTTTTTGTGATTATTTGTTGTTACTCATGTTTTGTTGTGATTGAAAGAAGAAGGATCAGTCGCAAAAAGGCTTAATAACAAATAAGAACACAAAACATGTTGCCAAACCGAAATAACGTTTTTTTAAAAATCAAGGAATGGGTTAACTCGCTGATAAAATTCGAATTTACATCGTTTGGTTTGCAGATGACAAGCTTTCAGTGAAGGACACCATACAGATAGTCCTACAAAACCATATAATGTAAAATCAAGGTAAGAACGGAAACGAACAAAAACTGTTCTTACGTCTCGTTTTGTTAGATCAGTTACAACTTTTACAGTTATCCAGTAAACAAAACCCACTGATGATGGCGCAGATGTACTGTAACATGTTTGGATATCAAGAGAAACAGTGTGTTACATAAAAGGCAAAACTTATATCCTATAATATTTCAGAAATGGTTTTCTTGATATTACCAGTCTGTATTTTGTAGCCTCTCTACTTTTGCCAGCGTAATTTATTTTTCTGACCAAATAGAAAAACCTATCTACTATTTTTAGCGTCTTATTTTCTCACCTAACGCGCCCAGAACCACCTTGTTTCAATAGACTACAATTCATTACCCTTGTATTACTTTTGTACATGTTCATCTTACACTGCTGAAAAAAAACATGCAGCACTCTCAAGGGCTGTGTTCAGTGGCACGGGTGTAATACACTATGTGATCAAAAGTATCCGGACAGCCCCAAAAACATACGTTTCTCATATAGATGCTTTGTGCTGCCATCTACTGCCAGTACTCCATATCAGCGATCTCAGTAGTCATTAGACATCGTGAGAGAGCAGAATGGGGCGCTCCGCGGAACTCACGGGCTTCGAACGTGGTCAGGTGATTGGGTGTCACTTGTGTCATACATCTGTACGTGAGATTTCCACACTCCTAAACATCCCTAGGTCCACTGTTTCCGATGTTATAGTGAAGTGGAAACGTGAAGGAACACGTACACAATCAAAAACCGATTTTTCCCATCCAATGTGATATGACCTTGGCGTGGTGGATGAAACCGCCGATAGTTGAAGACGGTCATAATGTATAATAGGCAGACATCTATCCAGACCATCACGCATGAATTCCAAACTGCACCAGGATCCACAGCAAGTACTATGACAGTTAGGCGGGGAGTGAGAAAACTTGGATTTCACGGTAGAGCGGCTGCTCATGCCACACATCACGCCGGTAAATGCTAAACGACGCCTCGCTTGGTGTAAGGAGCGTAAACATTGGACGACTGAACAGTGGAGAAACGTTGTGTGGAGTGACGAATCACGGTACACAATATGGCGATCTGATGGCAGGGTGTGGGTATGGCGAATGCTCGGTGAAAGTCATCTGACAGCGTGTGTAGTGCCAACAGTAAAACTCAGAGGCGGTTGTGTTATGGCGTGGTCGTATTTTTCATGGAGGGGGCTTGCATCCTTTGTTGTTTTGCGTGGCACTATCACAGCACAGGCCTACACTCATGTTTTAAGCACCTTCTTGCTTCCCACTGTTGAAGAGCAATTCAGGGATGGTGACTGCATCTTTCAACACGATAGAGCACCTGTTCATAATGCATAGCCTGTGGCTGAGTGGTTACACGACAATAACATCCCTGTAATGGACTGGCCTTTACAGTCTTGACCTAAGTCCTATAGAACACCTTTGGTATGTTTTTGAACGCCGACTTCGTGCCAGGCCTCACCGACCGACATCGATACCTCTCCTCAGTGCAGCTCTCCGTGAAGAATGGGCAGCCGTTCCCCAAGAAAGCTTCCAGCACTGATTGAACATATGCTTGCGAGAGTGGAAACTGTCATCAAGGCTAAGGATGGGCCAACACCGTATTGAATTCCAGCAATACCGATGGTGGGCGCCACGAACTGGCAAGTCATTTTCAACCAGGTGTCCGGATACTCTTGATCACATAGTGTGTATGCGTACTGAGGGGTTGTATTGTTAGTGATTCTTTTGACACGGTCATCGGACATGAGATGACACTTTAGAGGCATGTCTGTGCGCCTTCTTTTGTGAATCGGCAGGTATTAACTGTACTATTTTTAGGTGGACAGTGTGTGCAATATTCATTCTAAGGCACACTCATTCCCCACGAAGGAGTACGTACTACTGTTGAAGAACTTCAGCCATTTGAACAGAGTCGCATTTAGGGTCTGCAGGAAGCTGGATGGACTTAACGACAGGCTGCTGCACACACTGGGCATATTGAATCGGTGGTGTGTCGCTGCTTTCAGCACTGGTCTGTGGAACACTCGCACAGCCGGAGGCCAATTCCTGCACGTCCATGTAGTACAGACACTCATCAAGATCGACGCATCGTGAGAACAGCAATGGTGAACTTCATTGAGGGGAGAAATCTGGGTGCATGTCACCTGATGCGTCACCAAGGAACATTGGAATCCGTCTGGTTACAGCAGGACAAAGATCAAGTGCGCCTTTGGCGAGGATATCCCTGACAACACGACACCACCAAGCAGGGCTACTCTTGTGTAGTGAAAGAATCGACTGGTATGGTACTCCATTGTCTTCAGTGATGAAAGTCATGGACGTACGCTTACACGGAGTAGTCCTAGTGAATGGCCTATTCCGGAGTGAATTCACCTACAACACAAAGGTCGAAATCCAGGATTCATGGTGTGAGAGACCATCAGTTACAACTCGCTGTCACATTTGGTGTTTCTGCAGGGTAAAGTAACCAGAGGTTGCTCTATTGCACATTTTGCTATCACCGCGCTACTGTGAGGAAGGTGACCTTTGAAAGGGCACGGCCGACTTCCTCCCCCATCCTTTCCCAATTCGATGGGACCGGTGATCTCGCAGCCTGGTCCTCTACCCCAAATCAATCAATCAACCGAGAATACACGTCAGCATTGCCTCCAGAGGGGGACACTGTGTGCTGACGCGACTGTTTGGGAACTCTTCACTGTGACATGCGTGTTTCATTTGCTCTGAACTTATCGTATACTCCTACAATAACGTACTACCTGGCACGTCGGTTGTCAGTAAAATTGTCTTTTCCTCGAGGCTGCTACATTTATTTCCGGGAGTGTATATTGTCGTTCTAATATAGTATCCATTCCATTGAATCGCTCTTTGACGTCTCTGACAGAATTGCAATGTCGTCGGCATGCGTCGAACTTTTTGTTTCTTCTCCTTTACTTGAACTCCCTGTCTACATCTCTCCCTAACTTATTCCACAGTTTCTCGATGTACAGAGTGTGTACCATAGGGAAAAGGCTACAACCTTACGCCACTCTCTTCTCAACTGCCACTTCCCTGTCATGTCCAACTCATAGCAGCATGCACTGCTGATAACAGCCTTTTGAGCTTCAAAGTTGAAGGTTTGTGACACCAATGACAGCTGGCAAGGATATTCCTTTCCCAAAGTATAGTAAAGTACTAATATTTAAACTGATCTCCAATTGGGAGACAGTTTGACCGTTTCTGTTCATTTCAACCAACAAGTAAAGTACCATGATACTTGGAAAACTGTTGCCCTTCCGCCAATATTTAGTGTCCGAATGGCATTTGTGATCCTGCTATTGGACATCTAGGTAGCTGTTTTCCTTGAAAAATGCCCACATAGTCATGTCAACATCATTCCTTGAACTACCAGTTGGAGATAAACAGCAGCTATTAAGTCTTAACTCACGACGTGACTGTACTGTAACGTACAATATGAGGTGTGGCCTCTGGGACCACAACGTTAAAACTGAGATTCAGGGGATAAATTATTTGAAATTTTTCAATTAAGTTATATAAGATTTATTTTATAATTATTTCAGTGTTGTTTAAATACTCCACGTTCGCTGTATCGCATTAAGTAAAGTCTGTAGTATTTTACTTTTTGTCACACGATATCACGTACTTTCGTGGGATTTTTTATATATTACACATAAACTAACAGAGCATGGAAATATGGAACGAGCCACTCAACTTTTGCAGAACATTTGAGAGAAAATAACCACAAACCTACTATAAGACAAAATGATATGAAGATAATTAGAATAAATAATGAAAGACATCTCCTAACATTACAGGAAAATTATCATATATACAAAACAAAGGCTGAAAAGAAACAACTACTAAATGACCAAGTAAATATGACTAACAACTCACTGTTTACACTGATTGATCCTAGAATAGACAGAAATACCAACAAATGATTACACATCTGATTCCTCTCATAAGTATATACAAGAAAGTATAATAATAATAATAATAATAATAATTATTATTATTATTATTATTGTTAAGAAATTTAAAAAAATCTCTCCCTCTCTAAAACACAAACGCACACACACACACACACACACACACACACACACACACACACGCACACACACGCACACACACACATACATTCACAAAACAGTTGATAACACTTAGAAAAATAAATGAATCCCTGTATTAAAAAGATGGCAGTTACAGTGATGTGTAACGAAAACAGTGAACTGTAAGATGTCCACCTGATTGCCAGATGAGAAAAAGCAGTTTGCTTAAATGCAGTGAATTATAAGTTACCTGTAACTACCTTTCCATTTCGTAAAAAAAAAGGTTAAGGAACTATTTTTAAATCTATAACCTAGATGTGAAACCATAACCTATGTGTAAAAAGGACAAATCGTGTATTATTTCAGGACACTCACTGAAAATGCCTTGTAAAACAGCTTTTTGAAAGTAGTAGCTTTCCTGCTAATTCTCTAGAATAAACTCATTTACAGGATGGACGAAACTACTAAGCAGTACAATGACAGACTGAAATTTTTGCTCTTCAGCCGGATTAAAACTGTGTACCGAACCGAGACTCGAGAACTCGGTCCGGCACAAAGTTTTAATCCGCCGTGAAGTCTCATATTAGCTCACACTCAGCTGCAGAGAGAAAATTTCACTCTGGAAATATCCCCCAAGCTGTGGCTTCGCCAAGTACGTGCAATACCCTAAAGTTTCACAGCGGAGCCTCTGTGCAGTTTGGAAGGTAGGAGACAAAGTACTGGCGGAAGCAGAGCTGTGGGGGCGGGTCGTGGGTCGCGCTCGGGCTGCTCCGTCGCCGGCACGGTAGCTCGGCGTGTTCCGTAACATGACTGGCTGCACTCTGTCACTTTTTATTTAAAAAAAAAAAGAAAGAAAAATGAGTTGAGAATCAACGATGAACTTGAACCGGTGTTATGCGACGTCCGCCCTGACCAAGGGCAACGACAAAATGAAAAAACGTCGGTAGACCACTTGCCTAAGAAAGGCAAGTTGCTGACTTAGAGTCTCGCTCCGGCACACAGTTTTAGTCTGCAAGAAAGTTTCAGTACCGTGATAGTTAATTGCTAATTCACTGTACGTATTGAGCTCCTACTTACTTCTACAGTTTGATTTCTGTAGCTGATGCAGACAACTTTTCCTGTTCTGCGTTTTCTCGCTCCTGCCTTAGCCAATTTTAGAGCGAGCTCTTCTTTAGTGTTCTTACAGTCTTATTTACCCTTCATTTTCTTTACACATAATTATTGGTACTATCCATCATTCTCACGATATATGTTACCTAAGTCTGCAAGGAACGGACGTGTGTGTGAGGTAGGTCTAACTTCTCCGCAGCGGTCCTATAGACTGGGACGATCGGCGCCTTTCTCCAGCCGCTCGATGCCGGCCCCTTTGTTCCAGCGACCTGCAGCAAGAATCGTCGATACTAGAGATGGGCAAACTCGTTCATCCTTGGGAACTAGTTCACTGCTGATCGTCCTTTTTTGGGAACCGTTCATTTTTACTCGTTCACCCTTCATTTGTGCCTGGTATATGGTTCTTATAAAAAACTGAAAACTAGTGGTGTAGGTGACTGAAGGATGGAGGGCACCAAGAGGGAGCACTTGCCTTCCCGCTGGAGTATAGAGTTTTTATTCATTACAGAATTCTTACACACCTTTAGAAGTAATCTCTATGATTCTGCAGAACCTCTCGTTTAGCGAACCGTAGCCTTGTGTGGCTGATCTCAGGGAAATAATATAGGGTGGCGCACGGAAAACCGGCCCCGAATACAGACTGCTCGCCAGTTACGGACGATGTGTTACCCATTACGAGCAGATACAACAAACATGTAATAATTAGGCAGTGAAGAAATAACAAGCTAATGCAAGCAAAAATTGCGAAACAATCGATGACGATGTGTAGAGAACTGGAGAAGAGAACATGAAAATCTCACGCGACGCGCATGGGCTATAGCACATGTAGTCTTGTAAACCTGTTGGTGTGTGTTTCCCAACTTAATAGACTACAAGTGTCTTGTATAAAATTCTTCGTTTCGACTTCCACTACATAGGTATGCTACGTTGTAAACAATAATCGTTTACACGCTATATATACTTCACGTTGTCTCTGAGTTCGTAGGCGACCTAGACTTTATGGAAGCATAAAATAAAATGTGGTTTTCTCATCATACTTGCGTTACGCGCTTAGTAAAAATTAGGCTTTTATGTTGCATTATTAACCTTAATGCAGCAATAATAATAATAATTAAGTCCGCAGTAGTAAAATTTTTGGTTTGAAAGCTCCTTCTGAACAAATGTTCGCAGTAATAAAGTTTTTGGTTTGAAACTAGCAGGTAATGCAAATTGGAAACAACCAAACTTAAAAATAATTAGAGCCTTCCTAAATGTAATGTATTGTATATGAAAGATAAACGAAAATCGTTTTATATGAATTTTCTTACATTCAAAATTAAGCAAATTATTCAAAGTTAGCTGCTAAATCAAGTCGATGAAATAAAAAAAATATATGAATAACAAAAAAAAACTTGCCTTGTTATAAGGATGTCTTCTGCTGTTCATCGATATATTGAAGTGAGCTGATATGTCCTTTTCTAACCTGAAAAGACGTACCTATTACATACAACGTAATGTTTGTGTAATTTACGTAACTATAAATTACTTTTGGATTACCGGTCGTGGACGCTCAATAGCCAGAACCAAGTGCAAGAACAGTTTGGAACACATGTAAAGTAGGCGAGCGCAGTGAACGAAACGAACAACTAGATACTGAACTAACTAGGAGCAGTCGGCAGTGGAACTGAGACAGGTGGTCATGCGAAGAACGACGAGTGCGGCCGAGGGAGACCGAGACTGAGACGAGCACGCGACCGAGGCTGGAACGAGAACTGCCGAAGTGTCCGCCGCGGCCGAAGTGAACTATGTACCGATCGCTCCTCGTTCCCAGGAACTATAAGTAGACCGTCGCGACCGAAGTGAACTATGAACCGATCGTTCCTAGGAATTAGTTCCTCGGTCCTTTCGTTCATCTTTGTGAACCGTTCCTTTGCACCCGTTCGTTCGCCAACTACCCATCTCTAGTCGATATGAGAAAGCTGCGTCAAAGTCAGCTGGGCCGATATCGAAATTATTCGACTTTTGGAGCTGCGTGTTGTGGGCACGGTGGTGGCGGGCCAGACAGACAGAGAGACGGGAATGAGGGACTGCTGCCGCCGCATTCCGGCCATCGCTAATTAGCGGGCGGTTTAGGGTTTTCCCTCCTGGTGGTCGCGGAACGAGGGAGTCATCAGCAGTGCGTGGGAGATTCTGAAGGGGGGGGGGGGGGGAGGGAGGTGTCTGGTGTCTAACGACTGTCTGCTGAGCCAGCCAGCCGTCCGTCATCCTCGGTTTCCGAGGCTTCTAAATGCCCTATAAGTACCCTCTAAAGGAGAACCAGGGAGGGAGCCCGGGAAATCCTCTGACTGCATCGTGTAAGGTACCTGCGACACTGGATGTGGCAGTCGGGAAACCACGTGGGGCGTTCACTGGCTGTCATCAGCGTAACGTCATTGGCTTCTGTGTACGCCATGAAATAATTTAGTATATATTTTACTTCTCAAACATTTATATTCACTTATCACAACCAGCTGGGAGGAAGGTTATGTCCCGATGAGTATGCGGAATTCGAGGATAGTTACTCTATATAACCAGAAAGGGAACAGAAGTGACTGTAACAATTACCGAGGCATTTCATTACTAAGTGTAGCCGGGAAAGCTTATGCAAGAGTCATCCTAATGCGATTACAGATCTTAGCTTCCACAATCTACCCAGAATCTCAGTGTGTCTTCAGGCCCGGCCGATCAACCGTAGATATGACCTTCTCCTTAAGACAGCTACAAGAGAAATGTCGTGAGCAGCAGAGGCCACTGTATATTGCTTTCATTGAGCTTGTTAAAGCGTTTGATGTAGTGAGCAGAAATGGGCTTTTCAAACTGTTGCAGAAGATTGGATGCCCACCTAAACTACTACAGATAATTGTCTCTTTCCATGAGAAAACACGAGCAACAATCTGCTTCAACGGTAAAACATCAGAAGCATTCCCTGTTAATAGCGGTGTGAAACAGGGGTGTGTGTTAGCTCCTACATTATTTGCGATTTTCTTTTCCCTTCTGCTCAGATTTGCCTTTGAAGACTGTGAGGAGGGAGTGTATCTACATACGAGGTCTGATGGAAATCTTTTCAACATTGCTCGCCTCAAGGCCAAGAGCAAAGTAAATACAGCTGTTATCCGTGAGTTGTTATATGCGGACGATGCAGCTCTAGTAGCGAACACAGAAGATGAGCTGCAGTATATAATCAACAAATTATCAAATGCCTGTGAAAAATTTGGTCTACTCATCGGCCTTAAAAAGACAAAGATCATGGCGCAGAGCACTGCCAACCTTCCATCCATCAGCATTGATGGCAATCCTCTCCAGGTAGTTGATGACTTTACCTACTTGGGATCCACAATATGTAGCAAACTTGTCCATAGACACTGAAATTACTAACAGAATCGCAAAGGCCTCATCTGTCATGGCTAGATTGAAAAACAGAGTCTGGAACAAGGGACTGCTTACCACAAAAACTAAATTAAAAGTCTACAACGCTTGTGTTATAAGCACCCTTCTCTATAGCTGTGAGACATGGACAACTCTCTCTAGGCATGACTCTCGACTCAACAGCTTCCATCTCCGCTGTCTCCGGAAGATCCTTCAGATCTCTTGGAGAGATAGAGTACCCAACACCGAAGTCTTTCATCGTGCAAGCACAACCAGTATCTTTGCACTCCTGAGTCATCGACGTCTAAGGTGGTGGGGACATGTCAGGCGCACGGATCCTGAACGGATGCCGAAACAGCTGCTGTACGGCGAACTTCAGGAGGGTGTGAGGCCAGTGGGACGACCGCATCTTCGTTTCAAGGATATCTGCAAGAGAGACCTGACCCAGACCAGAATCAATCCAAGTCGCTGGGAAAGCATTGCAGATGACCGTGTCAAGTGACGAGTAACTGTGCGCAACGGCGTCAAGCTCTCAGAGGACGAACGCACACAGGAACAAATCAGGAAGAGGGCAAAGCGGAGAGACAGAGCGGCTTCTGTTCGAAGTCCCTCAAATTTCACATGTCCAAACTGCAGTAGGGACTGCCACTCTCGAGTGGGACTTTTTAGCCACAGCAGATGCTGCAGACTCTGAACCAAGCATGCTACACCATCATTCCTCAAGGATGGACGGATGCCATTATATATATATATTATATTATATATATTACTAGTGTCAACTAGCTCCGCAGATGACGAAGAGACTGAAGAAAAGTATGATAAGATAAAAGGAATTATTCACATAGTGAAGGGAGACGAGAATTTAATAGTCACAGGGGACTGAAATTCGATGGTAGGAAAAGGAAGAGAAGGAAAAGTAGTAAGTGAATATGGAATGGGGGTAAGGAACGAAAGAGGAAGCCGCCTGGTAAAATTTTGCACAGAGCATAACTTAATCATAGCTAACACTTGGTTTAAGAATCATGAAAGTAGGTTGTATACATGGAAGAGACCAGGAGGCACCAGAAGGTTTCATATTGATTATATAATGGTAAGACAGAGATTTAGGAACCAGGTTTTAAATTGTAAGACATTTCCAGGGACAGATGCGGACTCTGACCACAAACTATTGGTTATGAACTGTAGACTGAAACTGAAAAAAAAAAAAAACTGCAAAAATGTTGGAATTTAAGGAGATGGGACCTGGATAAACTGAAAGAACGAGAGGTTGTAGAGAGTTTCAGAGAGCGTTAGGGAACGATTGACAAGAACAGGGGAAATAAATACAGTGAAAGACGAATGGGAAGATTTGAGAGAGATGAGATAGCGAAGGCAGTGGAGGATCAAGTTGCTAAAAAGACGAGGACTAGTAGAAATCCTTGGGTAACAGAAGAGATATTGAATTTAATTGATGAAAGGAGAAAATATAAAAATGCTGTAAATGAAGCAGGCGAAAAGGAATACAAACGACTCAAAAATGAGATCGACAGGAAGTGCAAAATGGCTAAGCAGGGATGGCTAGAGGGCAAAAGTAAATATCTAGAAGCATATTTCACTTGGGGAAAGGGGATACCGCCTACAGGAAAATTAAAGAAAAAGAAGTAGCTCGGATGGGAAACCAATGCTAGCCAAAGAAGGGAAAGCTGAAAGGTGGAAGGAGCATGTAGAGGGTTTATACGAGGGACATGTGCTTGAAGGCAGTATTGTGGGAACGGAAATGGATGTAGATCAAGATGAGATGGGAGATATGATACTGCGTGAAGAATTTGACGGAGTACTGAAAGACCTGAGTCGAAACAAGGCCCTGGGAGTAGGCAACATTCCATCAGGACTACTGATAGCCTTGGGAGAGCCAGCCCTGAAAAAAACTCTACCATCTGGTGAGAAAGATGTATGAGACAGGAGAAATACCTTCAGACTTCAAGAAGAATATAATAATTCCAATCCCATTGAAAGCAGTGTTGACAGATGTGAAAATTACCGAACTATTAGTCTAATAAGTCACAGCTGCAAAATACTAGATAAAGGAAAGGTAAACCTACGTTTCTAGCATTTGTAGACTTAACGAATGCTTTTGACAGTGTTGACTAGAATACTCTCCTTCAAATTCTGAAGGTGGCAGTGTTCAAATACAGGGAGCGAAAGGCTATTTACAATTTGTACAGAAACCAGATGGCAGTTATAAAAGTCAAGGGGCATGAAAGGGGAAGCATGGTTGGGAAGAGAGTGAGACAGGGTTGCAGCCCATCCCAGATTTTATTCAATCTGTATATTGAGCAAGCAGCAAACGAAACAAAAGAAAAATTTGGAGCAGAATCCATGGAGAAGAAATAAGAACTTTGATGTTTGCTGATGACATTGTAATTCTGTCAGAGATAGCGAAGGACCTGGGAGAGCAGTTGAACGGAATGGACAGTGTCTTGAAAGGGGGATATAAGATGAACCGCAGCTGAAGCAAAACGAGGATGACGGAATGTAATCGAATTAAATCAGGCGATGCTGAGGGAATTAGGTTATAAAATGAGGCACTTAAAGTAGTAGATAAATTTCGTTATTTGGTGAGCAAAATAACTGATGATGGTCGATGTAGAGAGGATATAAAACGTAGACTGGCAATGGCAAGGAAAGCGTTTAGGAAGACGAGAAATTTGTGAACGTTGACTATAGATTTAAGTGTCAGGAAGCCTTTTCTGAAACTATATGTATGGAGTGTAGCCATGTATGGAAGCGAAACATGGACGATAAACGGTTTAGACAAGAAGAGAACAGAAGCTTTTGGGATGTGGGGCTACAGAATAATACTGGAGATTATATGGATAGATCACGTAACTAATGAAGAGGTACCGAGTAGAATTGAAGAGAAGATGAATTTGTGGCACAACTTGACTAGAAGAAGGAATCGGTTGATAGGACGTGTTCTGAGGCATCAAGGGATCACCAAGTTAGTATTGGAGGGCAGCGTGGAGGGTAAAAATCATAGAGGGAGACCAAGAGAAGAATACATTAAACAGAGTGAAAATCTCATTCTGAATACATTAAACAGTTTCAGAAGGATGTAGGTTGCAGGAGGTATTCGGAGATGAAGAAGCTTGCACAGGATAGAGTAGCAAGGAGAGCTCCATCAAACCAGTCTCTGGACTGAAGACCGCAACAACTTTATTATTGTAAAGTAAAATTTACTCCAATAAATATAATGTGAATACGATTTTTAATCTTATATTATTTCTGGTTAGTCCTGTAAATGAAGGGTGTCATTGAACAACCATAGAAAATGAGAACACTAAGCTGGATTTTATCACTAGTAAGACATTTTCCAGGCGTCTAGGACTGCATGATATATTGGCGACAACTCGTCTGTATCCCAGCAATGTGGATGCCTATAGTTGACAGATGGATAGGTTTCCGATGATAATGGTTTTCAAGTGCCACTGCGATCTTTTGGCACTGCTCCCATTGTGCTGGGAATCCTGGGACCACTTTCACTGGTTTACACCAGAGTCGTGTAGTTCGGTTTTCAAGTCCTCGTATCTGGTAATGCTATTCAGTTGTTTCTCGCCGGTTCTGTTTTTCAGCTGGGCTGGCCAGGCCAGTGTTCTACATTATCTATTTCTCCACAATTTCGAAGTATGTTGAATTGTGTTACACCATTCTATCTGCCTGGAATTGTAAACTGGCATGTTCATTTTCGACAGCTTATTAGCTTCTGGTCAAAACATTTATTTGCTACCAGTAGACCGTAACTTTTGCATACGTTCCAGTGGATCATTTGTGTCACAACATTGTGCCTCTGTTTGTAATCTACATCTACATCATGCTCCGCAGGCCTACTAATGTTTTGTGGCGGAGGATACTTTCGGTACCACTATCTGATCTCTCCATCCCTGTACCACTCTTGAATAGCGAGTTGACTGAGCAAATAATGTCTTCAATGTTCTGCTGATTGACTTCTGGTTTTAGGTTATGTTTAAGGCCTGTTTAAGGCCATTTTTATTAACAACTAGGTGAACTCAGACAATCAAACACTTACCTCACTTACAGCATCAAAAGTCAGACTTTCCACAAATTTTTCCCAAGAGTAGTCGATTCCACAAACATTCTTTTTAACAACAACGAACTCTCTATACTAAACAAAGGCAGCAGATGTAGCCAAAATAAACAAAAATGAACAAACAGTAATAGGACATAAAACTATCAAATTAACAGAGAAACATCTTAACAATAATCCACTAAAAGAAGCTAAAGAAGGGAACCAGTTACTTAAAAACATCAACAAGAAGCTCACTGAAAGCAATGCACTAGCAGTAAAATACGACAAAGGCAAAACGGTAATTATCATAGACAAACATGAATATATAAGTAAAACACTTGAGTTCTTTCATAATAACCATATAGGAGAACTGTCTCATGACCCCACACAGAAATCCATCACTAAACTAAAGAATCAGTTGAATGAAACATGCTTCTTATTAACGACGGAAGAAAAACAGAGACTAACAATTATGAACCCAGCAGCCTCAAAGTTAAGAGCCCAGCGTAAGATCGATAAAGCTAATATCCTTGTCAGACCCATTGTCAATGCTATAAATCATCCAAGCTACAAAGTTATGTGTAAGCTGCATTCAATTTTACATAAACAATATAAATTTAAAACCTCGTTTTCAATGAAAAATAGCTACCAAGCAATTCTAAGTATTAAAGATCTTTATATCCCATCGAATGCAAGGCTCATGTCCCTTGACATAGTAAACTTATATAGCAGCATACCCATCAAATAATCCACAGATGCAATCAAAAATAATTTATTAAAAGGTCAGACTACGTCCACAGCTAAAGTAGTTCAATTAAGAGAATTGCTAGAGCTTGTTCTTTCACACAATTATTTCACGTTTAATGGTAAAATGTACAAACAAGATGTAGGTCTAGTAATGAGAAGTCTTCTAAGTGGAATCATTGCAGAAATTTTCATTAACCACTTTGAAAATAAACTTCTCAACAACAAAGACATAATACCCCAGAAAATAATACACTATTGCAGATATGTTGATGACACATTCATTGTATACATTGGAACTGATGAAGAAATAGAATATTAAACAGATTCAATAATTTACACAACAACATCCAGTTCACCATAGAACATGAAAAAGATAATAAAATTAATTTTATAGACATAACAATAAGTACCACATGCCAAACCCTAAATATCAATGTATACAGAAAACCAACATATACAGACAAAGTCATTAATAAATCTTCCACACATCCCAACTCATATAAACAATCTGCATTCAGATCCTTAATAACAGAGCACAGAAATTCCCACTTAATGCTGCTGACTATGAGAGAGAAATGAACACTATCAAATACATTGCACGTAATAATGGGTATCACAAACATGAAATAGACACATTATCAAAGCGCACGACTAAAAATAACAACAAACAATGTGACACAGCTTCCTCACACAACATCCAAAAACCCAAGTACATAACGTTACCATATTTAGGTGTCATATCAGGTAAAATAGCCAAGCTGTTTAAAAAAACAGACATCAGGATCAACTTTGCCACCAACAACCACTTAAATAAGAAACTGATACGTGACACCTCACATCCCACATAGAAACTTAACAAAGCAGGAATTTATAAAATTACATGCAGTCATTGCAACAAATATTACATTGGCCAAACGGGAAGAAATTTTAAAACTCGCTTTAAAGGATACATTAACTGTTTCAGACTTTGCAAACCGAATGAAGCAGCTACAGCGAGACAGACAAATGAAACAGGATACAGTGTTACAATAGACAACGATCTGAAAGTACTACATAATTTAGAAAAGAGTTGGAAAATGGACATCTTGGAAGAAATGGAAATATGTATGCATGGCCACATGGGGAATAACGAGATCCTGAATGAAATGACAGACTTCCTACAGTACTCTTAGAATAAAAGATACGTAACACGACAGTCATTTGACTCTAGTCCCAGAAATAACTTAGAAATATGCAAAATAAATAGTTTATATCTCGATGTGTTCAATAATATTGTAACAGGTGCTCAATTTGTAATGTATTTCGTCAACCTACATCTGCCATATAATAACAAGACGTGCAGAAGACATGTCAACATCTGACACCACATAGATCGACAAACTGATACTCAAATCGAAACCAGCCGTATTTCGACCGCCATCTTGTCCGGTGCACTACAGAACTGTTTGTGATCGTGTTTCCTCCAAGTTGCTGCTGTGTTAGTGACAATTTGTGAACAGTGGCCAAGGGAGCCACGGAGAAGGAAACACCTGAGCGCAATACAACGAGGCTGCCACGCCAGAAGAACAAAGTGAGTGACTTTTAACAAACATTTTCGTGCAAACATCAGTCCAGCTTCCAAAGTGACATCCCCTCTTACTAAATTTTCTCTTCTTCCACAGGATGACCACAGCATTCATAAAATGACTATGTAACATCAGCATGACCTTATTGTAAAGTTGTTTTTGTAATGCCATTTAGCGTGACGATGAGGTATTCCCTCGAAATATGTCGCTAAATAAATAAGTAATACAATAGTTGACAAAGTTTGTGACTGGTAGCGCTAATTTAAAAGATCTTTACATAGACCCTTATTAGTTATTGGATATACACATCTAATCTTAAGAATTCTTCTACAGTATCATATTTTCTTGTATGAATTATTTGTTGTCTACGTTTCAGTTCCGTACCAGGCTACACGCCAGGCAACTACCTCCTGAAAAGATTTCATAGCATTTAAATTTATATTTGACGCTAATAAATTGCTGTTGTTTGCAAACTCTTTAAATGCTACAGCTACCCTGCGTTTTATATACTCTCTACTTCCTTCATCATAAGTTATTTCCCAACCAAATAGCAAAAATCATGAAATCGGAGATAGACTATAACACTGTCTCGCTCTCTTGTCAACTATTGTTGTTCTTTCAACTCTGTGATAATGAGGAGGACTTATTTCATGTTGCCGACTACCAGAACATTACAACAAAGGCAGTGGTAGAGATTCAGATGTACACTAGTAAATTCAACAGAGACACTGACTATAATCTTGGAGGAGTTTTATGTACTGACTTGGCAGAAAATCCTAAGAAATTCTCGTCTTATGTCAAAGTGGTAGGTGGATCAAAACAAAATGTCCAGACACTCTGTGACCAAAATGGTACTGAAGCAGAGGATGACAGACTAAAGGCCGAAATACAAAATGTCTTTTTCCAAAGCTGTTTCACAGAGGAAGACTGCACTGTAGTTCCTTCTCTAGATTGTCGCACAGATGACAAAATGGTAGATATCGAAATAGACGACAGAGAGATAGAGAAACAATTAAAATCGCTCAAAAGAGGAAAGGCCACTGGACCTGATGGGACACCAGTTCGATTTTACACAGAGTACGCGAAGGAACTTGCCCCCATTCTTGCAGCGGTGTACCGTAGGTCTCTAGAAGAGCATAGCGTTCCAAAGGATTGGAAAAGGGCACAGGTCATCCCCGTTTTCAAGAAGGGACGTCGAACAGATGTGCAGAACTACAGACGTCGATCAGTTGTAGAATTTTGGAACACGTATTATGTTCGAGTATAATGACTTTTCTGGAAACTAGAAATCTACTATGTAGGAATCAACATGGGTTTCGAAAAAGACGATCGTGTGAAACCCAGCTCGCGCTATTCGTCCACGAGACTCAGAGGGCCATAGACACGGGTTGCCAGGTAGATGCCGTGTTTCTTGACTTCCGCAAGCCGTTCGATACAGTTCCCCACAGTCGTTTAATGGACAAAGTAAGAGCATATGGACTATCAGACCAATTGTGTAATTGGATTTAAGAGTTCCTAGATAACAGAACGCAACATGTGATTCTCAATGGAGAGATGTCTTCCGAAGTAAGAGTGATTTCAGGTGTGCCGCAGGGGAGTGTCGTAGTACAGTTGCTATTCACAATATACATAAATGACCTTCTGGAGGACATCGGAGGTTCACTGAGGTTTTTTTCCGGATGATGCTGTGGTATATAGAAAGGTTGTAACAATGGAAAATTGTACCGAAATGCAGGAGGATCTGCAGCGAATTGACGCATGGTGCAGGGAATGGCAATTGAATCTCAATGTAGACAAGTGTGATGTGCTGCGAATACATAGAAAGAAAGATTTCATATCATTTAGTTACAATATAGCAGGTCAGCAACTGGAAGCACTTAAGTCCATAAATTATCTGGGAGTACGCATTAGGAGCGATTTAAAATGGAATGATCATATATTGTTGATCGTCGGTAAAACAGATGCCAGACTGAGATTCATTGGAAGAATCCTAAGGAAATGCAATCCGAAAACAAAGGAAGTAGGTTACAGTACGCTGGTTCGCCCACTGCTTGAATACTGCTCAGCAGTGTGGGATCCGTACCAGATAGGGTTGATAGATGAGATAGAGAAGATCCAACGGAGAGCAGCGCGCTTCGTTACAGGATCATTTAGTAATCGCGAAAGCGTTACGGAGATGATAGATAAACTCCAGTGGAAGACTCTGCAGGAGAGACGCTCAGTAGCTCGGTACGGGCTTTTGTTGAAGTTTCGAGAGCATACCTTCAGCGAGCAGTCAAGCAGTATATTGCTCCCTCCTTCGTATATCATGCGAAGAGACCATGAGGATAAAATCAGAGAGATTAGAGCCCACACAGAGGCATACCGACAATCCTTCTTTCCCCGAACAATACGAGACTGGAATAGAAGGGAGAACCGATAGAGGTACTGAAGGTACCCTCCGCCACACACCGTCAGGTGGCTTGTGTGGTATGGATGTAGATGTAGATGTAGGAGTCTGAGACTGGAAACTAGAAAAAGGACGTCCATGAAGAAAAAAAAATTGCGAACTTTATCTCTAAGATACTCGCACTGCTTTCGCCCTGTAATTGTGGCCCTGGGTCTGCGCCCTTTCTCTGTCCAATTCCACCGTTATCGGATTCAAGTCCCGCCGAAGGTGACATCACTCAATCAATAAGGTCCTATTTTCTTATAGGCGGTAGTACTGGTCGAGGAGTTAGTACTGGACGTCCGTCCAGAAACAAACACGTGTTGAAACATGCGTCATCTGGCGTGTATCGAGACCGTCCAGTACACAGTAGCGCAGGCTACGGGGTTAATTTCTCGTTTCGAGTTGGCTGGTTAGTCTTTCTTCTTAGTCCCTTAGCTCTGCTGCTGTTGACAGACATCGCATTTACAACTGTCTCTCACATCAGCCGTTCCGTACATATCGTTTTGAGGTTTTTCTTATTAGTGAGTGCGTGGAGAATGAACAAAGCATACAACGATATCATTCCACGCGGGAGGCAGTGGACACGGTGTTCTGCTATCGTTTAGCCAACGGGATTAGTCGATTAGACGACAGTGGGCGAACGACAAAATGTTCAAATGTGTGTGAAATCTTATGGGACTTAACTGCTAAGGTCATGAGTCCCTAAGTTTGCACACTACTTAACCTAAATTATCGTAAGGACAAACACACACACCCATGCCCAAGGGAGGACTCGAACTTCCGCCAGGACCAGCCGCACAGTCCATGACTGCAGCGCCCTAGACCGCTCGGCTAATCCAGCGCCGCGGGCGAACGACGTCCACAACGCCGCATTACATGTCAAAAAATTGATTGTCTGGTGAGGTCCGGTGGCATGACCTCCCCATTCACCTGAGCTTAATCTCCTATGTGTTTGGATACGGGGACGTTTAGTGGAACTGATGCATTCCGCACTCATTACAACATGGTCACGCTACAGAACGGCGTGTCCCAAGTGTGTGCCCAAATCCGAGGGCAGATTGTGTGACCAGATGGGCTGAAGGTTGTGCAGGAATGAGTGATGACCGCATTGAGCAGCTCCAGTAGGTCAACAGACAGGGAGATGTCTACTGTAGGAGAGCATGGCGCGTATTTGTTTTCGGACGTACATTTGCAGGAGTTTATTTCTGGTTTTGGCGAGTAGTGTCTACGGTATGAATATAGTCCGCTTCCTTTTGAACTCCCGCGATTAAGACAGACATATTGGTGAAAGCAGCCAACTCCTGACGATGAAGATGGTGAATTGCTTCGAAACCTCGAGTTTCACCGCAGCTTAACACCGAGAACATTGTATACACTCATGTGGTATGGACTGTAGCCGACATAATTATGCGTACATCCAGCAGACCGACAACTTAGCATCGTAGGTATGAAGGGACTTCAAAAAGTAAGTTGCATATCATTATGGTAGGGCAAATACCTTTTACTGTATGCTACAGTACAGTTCAGCGTAACACAGATACATGGCCCTACTTCTGAACATAGTCACTAAGTAGGGTAAATGCAGCAAAGAGTGCGCAGTCCCAAAGAGCCCGAGAGAGGTGGCCCAGTGGTTAGCACGCTGGACTCGCATTCGGCAGAATGACGGTTCGAATCAGCGTCCGGCCATCCTGGTTCAGGTTTTCCGTGATTTCCCAAAATCGCTTCAGGCGAACGTTGTGATGACTCCTTAGAAGGGCCACGGCCGACTGCCTTCCCCATCCTTTCCTAATCCGATCGGGCCGATAACCTCGCTGTTTGATCCCCACGGCCCAAATCAACCAACCAGCCCCAAGGACACCGCAGCTTGTGTTCCTGACAGCTGATGAAACTGATCAGCTCGCCACTGACTTAGTTGTGTTGAGAGTGGTTTCAGAAACACCTCGTAGAAGTTGTATGAAGAAATCCTGTATTTCCGAAGCTAAACCGGTAAGAATCACGTTTCAGTTTTCTTAATGTAGTTCTGGTACTCTGTTGCATAAGTTATGCATAGAATAAACGAGCAGTAGCCTTTAATTCTTCGTTGCATTTTGAGAGGATGACTTGCAATCTACCATACTGCATCCACATGTTTTGAAAATACGATTTGTACTGACATCTGTTGACTTCGCGTGGAATCATTATTTCTGTACGAAAAAGAACGCATATAACGTCCCAGAAGAGTGCGTGCGCTGTCTTTGGGGTAGGTTGGTTGAATTGGGGGAGGGGACCAAACAGCGAGGTCATAAATCCCACCTGACTAGGGAAGAATGGGGAAGTCGGCCGTGCTCTTTCAAAGGAACCGTCGGAGTATTTGCCTCAAGTGATTTTTGTAAAGCACGGAAAACTTAAATGAAGTTGGCCGGACGCGGGTTTGAACCGTCGTCCTCCCGAATGCGAGTTCAGTGCTAACCATTGCGCCACCTCGGTCGGTCTCTTTTCAGGCCACAACTACGAATTTGTCTTGAGTGCGTTGTGGAGTCTGAAGGATGGTTTTATTTCTGAATGACTTCAAATTAAGTACGAAAATCGGACAGTAAACTCATCTAAACTGAAGGGCTGTTCAGTGAGGCCAGGACACGAACTGAAAATGGAGATAGCAAACAAAGGTTGCCGCTGTTCTTGGTACGAAGGAGTCTGCTCTGAAGAAAGACTGAAAGCTGTGACTAGAGAACATAGATTTTGGTTTTTACGATAAAATTTTCCCCAAGACATTTAAGCCTCATCTATATCTGCGATAATGATGGAAGAAATGAATTAAAATTTGGCCTATGGCCGGGACTCGAACCTGGGTCTTCTTATGGAAGGCTATACATACAGCTGGTTTGAATCATACTTAATGAACAGAAAGAAAAAATTTGTGCTGAATAGCACAAATAATTTTGGGAGGGTGGTAAATTCTAGTGAATGGGGAGTTATCACAAAGGGAGTCCCACAGGGTTCAATTTTAGGACCTCTGCTGTTCCTTATTCATGTGAATGACCTCCCACTTAACGTGCAGCAAGCGGAACTAGTACTTCTGCAGATAACTCGAGTGTTATAATATATCCCATTCCAGAAAAAGCAGCTGAAGATATTGTTGAGGATGTCTTTCAAAGTATTATTAAGTGGTTCTCAGAAAATGGACGCACCCTTAAGTTTGAAAAAACTCACTATATCCAGTTCTGTACACCGAATAGAGTCATACCGACAATTGATGTAGCATATAAACAGGGCTCAGTTAACAGGGTAGATTTCTCCAAATTTTTGGGTGTTCACATTGATAACAACTTGAACTGGAAGAAGCATATTACTGAGCTTCTCAAACAACTAAGTTCAGCTTCTTTCGCTATTCGTATAATCGCTAGTCTTGGTAATAAACAGATCAGCCTCCTAACGTGCTTTGCATATTTCCACTCAATAATGTGTTATGGAATAGTTTTCTGGGGTAACTCACCATTTAGACATAAAGTACTGATTGCACAAAAGAGAGCAGAGAGAATAATTAGTGGTGTTCACGTAAGGGCGTCATGTAGGAACCTTTTCAAGCTGTTAGGTATTTTAACTGCACCTTCAGAGTACCTATATTCGCTAATGAAATTCGTTACAAATAATCCATCTCAATTCGCGAAGAACAGTGATGTTCATACGTACAAGACTAGATGGAAAAATGACCTTTCCTATCCGTTATTGAAGCTGTCAGTTTCTCAAAAAGTAGTACATTATTCAGCAACAAAAATTCTTGATCATTTGCCCAACAACATAAAGTGTCTGGCAGGTAGCAGATGGTAAAAAAAAAATTGTACCTCTTAATGTAGTTGTCTGTGTAGAACTAAAAATTTCAGTAATATTAATATTAGCACTATTCACACACACACACACACACACACACACACACTATATATATATATATATATATATATATATATATATATATATATATATCTTGTAATATGTCTTGTTCCACATCATATCGATAAAATAATCGGGAAAATAAGTCTACGGAACATGACATAACTAAAACTAAACTTGCTTACTAGGTAGAACTGCTGACTATTATACCACCGCAGCGCTAGGGTCAAGATTGCTCAGGCAATAGAGACAATTTAGGGGAAAAATAAGCTGCAGATATGAACTGAAGTTTTTGTTGTGGAGGGCATTCGATTTCGCTAGTCCGTGCACCACAATTGCTCATCGTGCTGCGGTGGTGTAAAGGTTACCATTTCTGCCAAGTAAACAAGAAATCCCGGTTTCGAGTCCCAGCCGTAGAATAACTTTTAATTTATTTCTTGAGCTTCCATCATCACCGTAGATAACGGTAAGACTTAAATGTCTCGTCGAAAATTTAATTACAAGATCTACAAGATGACCTGAGGTACAGGACTTCCCCATTACGTCCAACGCTGGGGAGCTATTCCAATGCCGGAGAGCTCCGGCAATAGTGACAATTTAGGGAGAAAATAAGCTTAAGATATGCACTGAAGTTTGTGTGTGTGCGTGGGGGGGACTCGAAGTGTGTATTTCGTGCAGCATTGTTACCCAGAGTGCTGCGGTGGTGTAATTGTCAGCATTACTACCTAGTACGTAATGTGACACTGGTTCGAGTCCTGGCCATAACACAAATTTTAATTCATTTCCTCAGCTTCCATCATTATCGTAGATAGATTCTGGCGATTCGAGGGGACTGGATCCAGCGTATTAACTGTGCCAGATGGTGGCACGAACAGTGCTCTTCATTTTAGAGTGATATTGCGTTCATTTGTGGCTTTTCTAAATGCGTACTCTTTCGCTCTTTCGGCATGTTTTGCGTACCCTTTTGCGCAAGAGAACGAAAGAGTGCGTATTTACCGTTTTTTGTATTTCTGAAAATTTCTGCTGCTGTAGTTTTCTGAACATGTCGATTTTTTGTTAATAAATCTAAATCTAAAATGATTTTGTTTTTCTGTTGATAATAACCCAGATATTTACGGTTATTCCTTAACTGCGCATTTTTAGGTATGGTTCCCCTATCTGTAATCCAATGTACCTACCATTCAGTTTGTCGACGGTAGAAATCCGCTCCTTGGTCATGAACTGATTCGAGAACCGCTGTGTCAACGTCTTCAACTCAGGTAAACCTATTCCCCCCCCCCCCCCCCCCCATTCATGTCCTTTCAGTTCCGAGAAAGGATGGAAATTGCACGGTGCAAGTTCTGGACTTCCCGATCTGCACCACCTACGTTTGTGTGGTCTTTTGAGTCGGTTGTGAGCTCTGCAAGATCCATGTACTAATTTATATTTACGTGACAAACCCTAATTCTAGGGCTATATTTTAATTTTGACAAATGGATCTATGCAGACATTTGTAAAAACGGCAATGGTACATTAGTTTTTACTGATGTAAAATTGCCACCTTCTGAAGAAGACAAATTTACATTTGTCGAAACCTAGGTAAAGAATTCTTTATCCATTGCAACTGGTCGGCTGTTTAAAATTTTATTACGTGGAACCGTTGCTGTTGTGCAGCTATGTTTAAAATACTTTTAAGAACTGTTAGCGGCGTTACATTATTGCTTTTGGTTCGTCAGCAGAATTTTGCGGTTAATCTTTATGCAATCTAGACTTTTTTCCCCTCATGAATCGTGCTGTCCCACGTACTCAACTCTGTAGTATTTACAAGTTGCCTCGCCATTTCAGTCAGTGAGCGAATTGGTTAAGTGATTAGCACGATAGAGTGTCATTCGGGAGGACGACGCTTCAAATCGGCATCCGGTCTTCCGGATGGATCCAACCATCCACAGCCCGCATCTCGTGGTTGTGCGGTAGCGTTCTCGCTTCCCAAGCCCGGGTTCCCGGGTACGATTCCCGGCGGGGTCAGGGATTTTCTCTGCCTCGTGATGGCTGGGTGTTGTGTGATGTCCTTAGGTTAGTTAGGTTTAAGTAGTTCTAAGTTCTAGGGGACTGATGACCTAAGATGTTAAGTCCCATAGTGCTCAGAGCCATTTGAACCATTTGAACCAACCATCCACACTTAGACATTCCGTCATTTCCCTAAATCTCTCCAGGCAAGTACCGGGATGACGGCTTTTAAAGCGCACTGCCGACTCCCTTTCCCATCTTTTAAACAGTCCAAGCTTGTGCTCCCCATCTGTAATGGCCTCCACGTCGACGGGACATTAAACCCTAATATCCCTTCTCCCCCCTTCCATTTCAGTCGCACACTGCCATGCACCTGTTATCCACACCTCACCAGAACTGTGACTGCAGGGAATCTTCTCACAATGTGCCAGTCTTGCTGAACAGTGTCTCTAGGTGTGAAACGCCACGTCCGTTTACTTAAAATGATCGCCTAAATCTAACCGGCACTTCATCCAAAACAATGCCTTTAATTCCGCATCTTCCCGCCCGTAGAATGTCTGCAATCGTACCAGTTTGAAATGAATGGAGAACTGTATTACCCGAAATGCGGAGAGAAGCAGTTTGGCAGCCCACTCGGCCGTGCCTCTCAGCAGCGATCGGCGGCCTAGTAGGAACACGGCTGCAGACAGGCGGGCCCAGCAGCGGCTAATCTCGTGGGAAGGAGGCGTGTATCGACAGGCGCTGAGGAGGCCGGGCCTAGGGCTCCCCCTCCCCCTCCCCCTCCCCCTGCCCCTTTCCCCGGCACCACACATGCGATGCACGGCGCCTGGACAGTGTAGGGGCTGTCGCAGTGCTAATGGGAGCGACTCGTAAACCAGCCACGGCGCCGACGTAAACACGCACCCCGCGATAAGGCGACGCGGAGCTGCTCACCCTTTCAGGGGCGCAGCAGAGGGTGGAAAGGAACCCCCACAAAACACGAAACAGCGCGTCTGGGAACCCTGCGGCCATAAAACAAGCACACTCACTCACACACACACTCACGTGTATACAAGGAACACTTGTATAATGATTCGAAATTGCTGGACATCCTGGAGACTACATTTTACAGCAAGATAAAACGTTCGAGGAGGTTGCTCCAGGATATTTTGTGACTATTTTGGTAAGAGCAAGCCGTGGTCTTCGACGGTTCACTACTGAGTATTTCGTTTTACTTCTGACCCTCAGTTACGGTTTGTACCTGTATATCCGGTCATCAGTGCAAATGTCAACGAAATGCACTGTGCGTATTGTTTGGAAACAAACTTGTTTCCTTCTCTCACCGCTCTTGCTTTTCACAACTGAGGAGGTCACATGCAAAGGCGAATACGTCCACAATAAAAGGGAGAGAGAGAGAGAGAGAGCGAGAGATACAGGATGACGTATAGGATAAGCAAAATTCAAATACACTACTGGCCATTAAAATTGCTACACAGAGAGAGAGAGAGAGAGAGAGAGAGAGAGAGAGAGAGAGAGAGATACAGGATAACGTATAGGATAAGCAAAATCCAAATACACTAGTGGCCATTAAAATTGCTACACAGAGAGAGAGAGAGAGAGAGAGAGAGAGAGAGAGAGACAGAGAGAGAGAGAGATACAGGATGACGTATAGGATAAGCAAAATCCAAATACACTACTGGCCATTAAAATTGCTACACAGAGAGAGAGAGAGAGAGAGAGAGAGAGAGAGAGAGAGAGAGATACAGGATGACGTATAGGATAAGCAAAATCCAAATACACTACTGGCCATTAAAATTGCTACACACACAGAGAGAGAGAGAGAGAGAGAGAGAGAGAGAGAGAGATACAGGATAACGTATAGGATAAGCAAAATCCAAATACACTACTGGCCATTAAAATTGCTACACAGAGAGAGAGACAGAGAGAGAGAGAGAGAGAGAGAGAGAGAGAGCGAGAGATACAGGATGACGTATAGGATAAGCAAAATTCAAATACACTACTGGCCATTAAAATTGCTACACAGAGAGAGAGAGAGAGAGAGAGAGAGAGAGAGAGAGAGAGCGAGAGATACAGGATAACGTATAGGATAAGCAAAATCCAAATACACTACTGGCCATTAAAATTGCTACACTAAGAAGAAATGCAGATGATAAACGGGTATTCATTGCACAGATATATTATACTAGAACTGACATGCGATTACATTTTCAACCAATTTGGGTGCACAGATCCTAAGAAATCAGTACCCAGAACAACCACCTCTGGCCGTAATAACGGCATTGAGTCAAACAGAGCTTGGATGACGTGTACAGGTACAGTTGCCCATGCAGCTTCAACACGATACCACAGTTCATCAAGAGTAGTGACTGGCGTTTGTGACGAACCAGTTGCTCCGCCGTCATTGAGCAGACGTTTTCAATTGGTAAGAGACCTGGAGAATGTGCTGGCCAGGGCAGCAGTCGAACATTTTCTGTATCCAGAAAGACTTGAACAGGACCTTCAACATGCGGTCGTGCACTATCCTGCTGAAATGTAGGGTTTCGCAGGGATCGAATGAAAGGTAGAGCCAACGGTCGTAACACATCAAAAATGTAACGTCCGCTGTTCAAAGTGCCGTCAATGCGAACAGGAGGTGACCGAGACGTGTAACCAATGGCACGCCATACCATCACGCAGGGTGATGCGCCAGTATGGCGATAACGAATACACGCTTCCAATGTGCGTTCACCGCGATGTCGTCAAACACAGGTGCGACCATCATGATGCTGTAAACAGAACCTGGATTCATCCGAAAAAGTGACGTTTGCCACTCGTGCACCCAGGTTCGTCGTTGAGTATACCATCGCAGGCGCTCCTGTCTGTGATGCTGCGTCAAGGGTAACCGCAGCCACGGTCTCCGAGCTGATAGTCCATGCTGCTGCAAACTTCGTCGAACTGTTCGTGCAGATGATTGTTGTCTTGCAAACGACCCCATCTGTTGACTCAGGGATCGAGACGTGGCTGCACGATCCGTTACAGCCATGCAGATAAGATGCCTGTAATCTCGACTGCTAGTGATACGAGGCCGTTGGGATCCAGCACGGTGATGCCTCCTGAACCCACCGATTCCATACTCTGCTAACAGTCATTGGATCTCGACCAACGTGAGCAGCAATTTCGCGATACGATAAACCGCAATCGCGATAGGCTACAATCCGACCTTTATCAAAGTCGGAAACGTGATGGTATGCATTTCTCCTCCTTACACGAGGCATCACAACAAAGTTTCACCAGGCAACGCCGGTCAACTGCTCTTAGTGTATGACAAATCGGTTGGAAACTTGAAACTTTCCTCATGTCAGCACGTTGCAGGTGGTGCCACCGGCGCCAACCCTGTGTGAATGCTCTGGAAAGCTAATCATTTGCATATCACAGCATCTTCTTCCTGTCGGTTAAATTTCGCGTCTGTAGCATGTCATCTTCGTGGTGTAGCAATTTTAATGGCCAGTAGTGTACATATCGCAGTTTAAGTGAAATCGAACATGTCCTACGGTAGAAGCCTGTGAAAATACGTAGTCCAGAGCGAACACGATCCTGCAAAGTAAACAAGCCATTACAGCCAGAAGGAGACGCTGATTCGAGTCACGTGATTTCCATTCCACTCACCGCCGAAAGTTCCCGCTCAGAGCAGCTGTTAGCATCAGTTTGTGCTTCTGTGCTCCCTTGTAATAACACTGCATAATACTAATATTAATAGTTATTATTATTATTACACGGTTACTTGTCGGCTGACCGCATTTTTGATAGAGTAGAGAAACTTCTACGAAAAAGGTTAACAATTGTAACAAAAGGGGAATGCAATGTGGTCTACCACTTAGTGCATGAAATAAGAAACCTTGGTAAAGACCGGAGAGTGGCAGGAATGAAATCCCTATCTTAAGGCCTACGAAATTTACATCACATGTAGTGACCACTGCCGACCGCGGCGTTGGATGGTGCCTGATGTCGTTGCGGCGACGTGACGCGGTAACAAACGTACGTAAGCGAAGCAGACACTGACGGAGGATCAGGTATGGCCTGCAGATGGGGAAATGCATTGAGATAAACGACTTTGACTAAGGGCACATTATTATTGCGCAAACCTTGTGAAAAAGTATCTCGAAAACGGCGAAGATGGTCGAATGCTAACGTGCTATTGTCGTGAGTATCTACGGAAACAGGTAGGACAGTGAAACTACCACGACTCTTGGTGGTGTTCCGGGGTATTGTGGGTAATAAATGAATAGGTTAAGTTTGAGTTGTCTTTGTCCGGGAAAATTCTGTAGCGCAGTGTTTGAAATAATAAATATAAGGAAACACTAAGAAGTTTCAAATGGTGAGTCATCCAAGACTCTTCACAGAACGTGGGGTTCGAAGGCTTCTCTGCTCTGTAAAGTAGGACGGATGGTGATATGTGGCATGTCTGTAGAATAGTGGTGCACGCACAAGCGTTTCGGAGCACGCCGTTCATCGTACACTGTTGGACATGGAGCTCCGCAGCAGACCATACCTACGTGTTCACATGTTGACCGAACGACATCGCCAGTTATGATTGCAGCGGGCACGGGACCATAAGGATTCGACCGTCGATCAATGGAAACGTGTCAGCTCTTCGTTTGAATGACATTTTTGCCACACTAGGTCTCCACAAACGCCTTCATGAAGGTGAACGGCGGCTCGAAGCGTGCAGCGATCCACGGACGCAGGCTGGTGGGGACAGTATTACGCTATGGGAGACATTGTCATGCGCTTGCATGGGATCTGAGAGCTGCAGACCACCTGCCTCTCTCCATGCTTCATGTCTTCCCCGACGGCGATGCCGCAGTATAATCGGTCGTGTCTCGGAGCCAGAACCGTGATTTGAGGAATATTTTAGCGAGCTCACGTTGATTTCTCGGTGATCAAATTCGCCTGATGTAAATCCTCTGGAACCCATCTTGGTCGTTATCAGGCGATATCACCCCATACGCAAATCAGCCGCCCGTTATTAATGCGAATTACATGAGCTGTACATAGACGTCTAATGCCACGTACCTCCTCAAATCCATCAACAAACTGTCGAATCCCTGACCCGCAGAATCAGTGATCTATTTCATTGAAAAGACGGACAAGCAAGTTAACAAGCAGATGGTTCAGATGGTTCAAATGGCTCTGAGCACTATGGGACTTAACTTCTGAGATCATCAGTCCCCTAGAACTTAGAACTACTTGAACCTAAGGACATCACACACATGCATGCCCGAGGCAGGATTCGAACGTGCGACCGTAGCGGTCGCGCAGTTCCAGACTGTAGCGCCTAGAACCACTCGGCCACTCTGGCCGGCTAACAAGCAGGTGGGCGTAATGTTTTGGCTCATCAGGGCAAATACAATGAATTGAATTTTCATGTACAAGTACGAATCTATGGCAAACACTCATACCGATACGGCGGCAAGTGCGTTCTATAGGTTCCAGCAAGATGTACAAGAGCGGAAGTCTCTTCAGAAACGCGGATGGCCTATTACGAAACTCTTTTCTTAACCACGAGCTGTACTACTCCTCAGACATTTATTCCCAGATGACAACAAGAAAGGTGGTTTACAATAAACTATTTCCGGAGAGGACTGGCAAAATCAAGAGGACTTAAGCTGTTATATATCCATCATTGATGATACACCTGTAGTGTCCTGCGATCGGCAGGAATCAACTAACAATCAAGTCTGAACACACTTTATTTAACTAAAACGCCTTCTCGGCGTGCACTAATTTTCAAACTCAAGAACAACAAGAAACAATAATTCTTGTGGTGGCAAAAGCTAGATAAAAGTACGAGACGATCATAAGAAATAATAACAACCAAAATACTACTCTACACAATTCCAAAGTGGCGTTATGCCGAACAGGATACAAATTTCTACAGAAGACTACAGCGAGTGTCTACTGGGTTATAGGCAGCGTAGGTATTGGCCGCAGCTGTCCTAGCTGCAGGTACACACTGCTGGTCTGACTCTGCTGGTGTGCTTATAACACTGATTATGCGGAGTGCGACAATTAGTCACGTTAGTTCCATTTGGTGGAGCTCTGTCACATAGCTTTTCACGAAGTAGTGCCGTGTTTATGCGGAAGGTCTGTTGATGTTTACATTCAGTGGCGATGTTTTGATGCGAGCTCTTGAAGGGAGGTCGGCAGCCCACCTTGCTTGTCTGTTGTGCGGGCCCTCTAACTGATAAGGGGCCACTAAGACAATAGCCGTGTCTTTCAGTACAGAGGTACAGGAAATTGCTTGTGACTGTTTAGAAAATACCTTTTGGTTTATATGTTTAAATGTAACAGTTATCTCAAAGAATCGTTCTAATAATGGGTAATGCCACTCTTACATCATTGTATTCCTATATGCGGATTTGAAATATTTTAATTAATTTTGAAGCAACAATAAAATCAGTACTAATGGTAATGCAACTGAATAGCAATCATACTGTTACAACTTACAGTTTTCATCCATGATATCACATACTAAATTGTGAAAATATATAATATGATATAGTAGCCTTATACAATTAGACACAATTTATTTTCAAAAAACCAAATATTTGCTTCTGAAAATCATTCAAAGCTGAACATGTCCAAAAGGTTCATGCAAATGAGAATGTCTCTATATTTAAATGTACTTTTCAAAATGTTTTCTATTGTTGAACTACCTTTTGGCACAAAAGTAAACGCATCTGAACTGCAATACAATATTTTCATTTATGCATGTGACTGAAGTAAATTTTGTGTGAAAAACTTCACTTAGTGGACATGTTCGTCTTTGCATTTCACTTCCTTAGCTGCAGTTCCTCTTTACTCTTCGCCCTCAAGCTCGAACTCAACACTGTCCTGTTCCGTCTTGGTTTAGTTTCTGTGACCGTGTTAGGTGTGCGTCAAAAGTGATACGCAGCACTATGTATAGGTTTAGTGGTGAAGAGTTGGCCAAGACGCACCTCACGTAGAGAATCACTAAATGGAATGGAACAGAGGTCAAAGGACACTACTGTATCCTCAGCTGATTTCTTCTGGACGTCAATATATCACAGTATTTCTGTATCATGAAATCAGCCTCTTCCTTAATTACGAAATGATGATACAGTTCTCTTAGAAAACGCTGACTTTTTTTTTCAACGAATCTGATGTTAATCTAGAGTAAACAGAATTCTAGGGGGAAGAGAGATGACTCAATAATTAGTAGAACATACAACTCAACTTGTGTATGTCATCAGTGATGAATGACAGTCGTTATCTAGCAGTACGAAGCCACTCAGATTGTTTTAATTAGAGAAAAGAACACTTTCATGTTGTATATACAGTCTTTTTTTTATTTCACACATGTCTCCTTGATCTTTAACCTCACTATTTCACAAATCGTCGCATTAAAAGAGAATTGACAGTGTCTTGTTATCCAACACGATGAAAGATTTCCATCACAAAAGCATTTTCAACCATAACATGCGTGTGTGAACCAAAGAACTTGATGAGCGCACATTTTTATAGCACAAAAACATGGTAAGAGCGTCCTGCTTACTGAGAAATAACATCTCTGATAAGCCTCATTCCAAAGCAAAATACGAACTGATCATGCTGGTCCGCAATCGGTGGTATTTATAACTTAGCCTCGGCGCCAGGATATTAGAGAAATGTCGTTGTCAAATTAATAATAATAAAGATATCCTGTTTTAGAGACAGTGAAAGTATATGTAAACGCATTTTTTTACAGTTGGAAAAATATGAGAATCAAAACAGTTGCAAAAGATATCTTTTATAGTTCAGGATTAAAAATGGAAAGTTTTAAAATATTTTGCAATGAAAGGTTTGTTTGCATTTGAGAATATTCTGTTTTTCTGTAAGGTGAAATAATTTCTGCTAAATATAACTGTGTTTTCAGGATAGAAGGAAGACTATTTATCTAATGGATAATAAATTACAATTTGGTGTTACTTACACAAAATTTGGTAATTTGGTAAATACATGTCATTTATTATATATTGTATGAATAAATTACATCCTTTACAGATACAAATTCTGCACTTAACTACTTTTCAGATTGTTTTCAAAGTGAAATCAGTAGAATTACATTTTCGTGATGTTATGTTTACACATTGTAGCTTATAAAAACGTTTTCGATAAGTAAAAAGGAGTACGGAAAGACTGTAACTCGAAATTACACCAGTGTATTGAAAACTTACTTAAAAATCAAGCATTGCATGCTTTAAGACTGAAATACGAACAAATTCTGCCGAAAAGAAAGTGGAATCGAAAGTTTCAGTTGGCCAAATTACCCTTAATCTTGGTTTGTTACAATCTGTATTGGAAAGTAATACCTCCGAATTATTTATGTGAAAACTCTTAAAGACTTTAATTTGTAGCCTTCTGCCGCAAGAGGGCTCCGAATTATAACGTATAACATGTCGGATTATATCGTAAGTACGGGGAGCACCGTCTCCTCCAGTATGACAACGCCGTAACACACACGAGCCCTGAGACATTTGTAACAGTCCGACCCCTTGGGTTCAGTGTCATCGATCATCTTCCATACTGTCCCGACTTGGTTCCATTCGATTTTCACCTGTTTCCAAAAATGAATGAACACCTTCGGGTACTTCACGTTGGCGGTGATGATGCGATGCAAGCATAGGTGTAGTTGTGGATTCGTCAATGAAGTCAAACATTTTACAGTGACGTGTAAACAAAATGTTTTCTCGTTGGGAGTACGTGTTCATCGCGTGGGTGTCTCTGTTGAGAAATAAATATGTAGAGCAGAGATGTAGAATGTTAACAACGTTTGTTTTGTTTAAAGAGTTTTAAGAGTTTTCACATAAAAAATTCGCAGGCATTATCTTTCAGCATGTCCTCACGCACTATTACTCTGCAATTAGCCACGGTAAACCGCGGGTCTATCATACGAAAATAGTCAGAAAATATTCTTCAAGAACCTCCGAAGTTTTGTTGATGAAGGTCGGATTCACTCTGTGCAGACATGAGTTTTTCTGGTCACGTGATTACAGGGTTTATCAATATAAACTCAGACTGGCGTTAATTTCGGAGCAGAAAACGATGAATACCGATGAACTGCCAGGGGCAGCTTAATGAACGTATTATAACCCAAACACAAAGTCATGACTAAGTACAGTATTATAAGCGTACTTGACTTCCAGATACACAGGTTACAAAGAGACTGAAAGAATGTATGGCTAGCTAAAATATATTGTCCAGACATTTAAGGGAGACGAAAATTTGCTTGTAAGTGTGATCGGAAATCAGGGAAAGGAGGAGATGGACAAATAGTAGCTCATTGATATAGGGAGAGTATGAAAAGAGAAGAAGCCGCCTGGTAGACCTATGCACAATGATCTATTTACTTGGTTAAATAAACATGAAAGAAGACTGTGTACGTTGAAGAGACCTGGAGACACCGGTAAGTTTCAGGTAACACTATATAATACTAAAAGAGAGATTTTAGACCCAAATTTAAAAATGTAAAACATTTCCAGAGACGAATGTGGACTCTGATTATAATTTATTATTTACGATATTTAGACTGAAGCTGATGAAAATGAAAAATTCCAGGTATGCATCTATGGTCTATGGTTGATTCAGTCAAATTTCCTCTGTCCCTGGTTCGAAACCCGCTCCGCTTAAATTGGCGGCCGAAGACTTCCGGCATAAGAAGTCAGCCTCATTCTGCCAAATGCCTTGTCACAGAGGGCGGAAAAGTGGACAGAGATTCAGGGCACTCTCTTGTCCTAGGGGCGGGAAACTGCCACTAAAGGCAGAAGAATCAGAATTGATCAACGGCTTGAGGATGCAGAATCAATGGAAACCAGTGCATTAAAGACACATAATGTCTAGCCTCAGGCCGGCCGCTGTGACCGATCGGTTCTAGGTGCTTCAGTCCGGAACCACGCGGCTGCTACGGTCACAGGTTCGAATCCTGCCTCGGGAATGAATGTGTGTGATGTCCTTATGTTAGTTAGGTTTAAGTAGTTCTAAGTCTAGGGGACTGATGACCTCAGATGTTAAGTCCCATAGTGCTTAGAGCCATTTGAACCATTTTGTATCCACAGGACATGTGACCTGTAGTTAAAAAAGCGTCACCTCTAGGTCGGAAAAAAAAATCCGGAGAAGTCCCCCATTCGGATCTCAAGGAGGGGACTGCTAAGGGGAAGTGACCAGAGAAAAAGACTGAATAATCAACGAAAGGATAACATTCTGCGAGACGGGGCGTGGAAAGTCAGAAGCTTGAATGCGGTGGGGAAGCTAGAAAATCAGAAAAGGGAAACGCAAAAGCTCAATCTAGATATAGTAGCAGTCAGTGAAGTGAAATTGAAAGAACATAAGGATTTCTGGTCAGATGAGCACAGGGTAATATCAACAGCAGCAGAAAATGGTATAATGGGAGTAGGATTCGTTATGAATAGGAATGTAGGGCAGTGAGCTTGTTACTGTGAACAGTTGTGATAGGGTTATTCTTATCAGAATCGACAGCAAACCAACACCGACAACGATAGTTCAGGTATACATGCCGACGTCGCAAGCTGATGTTGAAGAGATAGAGAAAGTGTATGAGGACACTGAAAAGATAATACAATACGCAAAGGGAGATGAAAATCTAATAGTCATGGGGCACTGGAATGCAGTTTTAGGGGAAGGAGTAGAAGAGAAGGTTACGGGAGAATATGGGCTTGAGACCAGGAATGAGAGAGGAAGAAGACTAATTGAGTTCTGTAATAAATTTCAGCTAGTAATATCTAATACTCGCTTCAAGAATCACAAGGGAAGGAGATAGACTTGGACAAGACCAGGTGATACGGTAAGATTTCAGTTAGATTGCATCACGATCAGACAGAAATTCCGAAATCAGATTCTGGATTGTTAGGGGTACCCTGGAGCAGATATAGACTCAGATCACAATGTGGTAGTGATGAAGAGTAGGCTGAAGTTTAAGAGATTGGTCAGGAAGAATCAATACGCAAAGAAGTGGGATACGGAAGTACTAAGAAATGACGAGATACGCTTGAAGTTCTCTAAGGCTGTAGATACAACAATAAAGAATAGTCCAGTAGGCAGTACAGTTGAAGAGGAACGGACATCTCTAAAAAGGGCCATCAGAGAAGCTGGAAAGAATAACGTAGGTACAAAGAAGGTAACTGTGAAGAAACCATGGGTAACAGAAGAAATACTTGAGCTGATCGATGAAAGAAGGAAATACAAAAATGTTCAGGGAAATTCACGTATACAGAAATACAAGTCGCTGAGGAATGAGATAAATAGGGAGGCTAAGACGAAATGGCTGCATAAAAATATGAAGAAATTGGGAAAGAAATGACTGTCGAAAGGCTTGACTCAGCATATACGAAAGTCTAACCTTTGATGAAATTAAAAGAGAGGGTGGTAACATTAAGAGTGCAGCCAGTATTCCATTGTTAAACGCAGAGGAGACAGCGGATAGGTGGTAAGAGTACACTGAAGGCCTCTACGAGGGGGAAGATTTGTCTGATGTCATAGAAGAAAAAACAGGAGTCAGTTTAGAAGAGATAGGAGATCCAGTATTAGAATCAGATTTAAGAGAGATCAAATAAGGCAGAAGGGATCGATAAAATTCTATCAGAATTTCTAAAATCATTAGGGGAAGTGGCAAAAAATTGACTCTTCACGTTGGTGTGTAGAATGTATGAGTCTGGCAATATACCGTCTGATTATCGGAAAAATATCCACACAGTTCCGAAGACTCCAAGAGCTGACAAGTGCGAGAATTATCGCACAATCAACTTAACAGTTCTTGCATCCAAGTTGTTGACAATAATAATATACAGAAGAATGGAAAAGAAAATTGAGGACGTGTTAGATAACGCTCAGTGTGGCTTTAGGAAAGGTAAAGGCACCAGAGAGGCAGTTCTGACGTTGCGGTTGATAATGGAAGCAAGACTATAGAAAAATCCAGACACGTTCATAGGATTTGTCAACCTGGAAAAAGCGTCCGACAATGTCAAATGGTGCAAGATGTTCGAATAATAACAGTGGACGACCAAGAACGAAGTGCTCGGATTAAAAATGCTGTAAGAATGGGATACAGTCTTTCGCCCCTTCTGTACATTTGCACACAGAAGAAGCAATGATGGAAATGAAAAGTTCAGGAGTGGAATTAAAATTCAAGATGAAAGGGTATCAATGATACCATTCGCTGATGACATTGCCATCCTGTCTGGAAATGAAAAAGGATTACAGGATGTGCTGAATGGAATCAACAATCTAATGAGTACAGAATACAGATTGAGAGTGAATCGAAGAAAGAAAAAAGTAATGCGATGATGGAGAAATGAGAACAACGAGAAACTTAACATCAGGATTGACAGTCACGAAGTACATTTCCACTATATAGGTAGCAAAATAACCAATGACGGACGGAGCAAGGAGATCAAAAGCAGATTAGTACTAACAAAAAGGGCATTCCTAGCCAAGAAAAGTCTACTAGTATCAAATGTTGGCTTTAATTTGAGAAAGAAATTTCTAAGAATGTACGTTTGGAGCTCAGCATGGCCTGTGGGAAAACCGTAAGAGAAGAGAATCGATACATTTGAGATGTGGTGCGACAGAGGAGTGTTGAAAGTTAGGTGGAGTGATAAGGTAAGGAATGAGGAATCGGAGAGGAAAGGAATATGTGGAAAACACTGACAACGAGAAGGGACAAGATGATAGGACATCTGTTAAAACATGAGGGAATGACTTCCATGGTACTAGAGGGAGCTGTAGAGGGCAAAAACTGTAGATGAAGACAGAGATTGGAATACATCCAGCAAATAATTGAGGTCGTAGGTTGCAAGTGGTACACCGAGATGAAGATGCTGGCACAGGAGAGGAATCTGTGGCGGGCCGCAACAAGCCAGTCAGAAGACTGATGAACCAAAAAAAAAAAAAAAAAAAAAAAAAAAAAAAAAAAAAAAAAAAAAAAAAAAAAAAAAAAAAAAAGGAAATTAAAGAGTTAAGACGTGAATAATTTCAATCACCACTTCTTAAGGATTTCAAGGGGAAGGTTAGTGAATAACTAAGTGAAATAGGGGAAAGAGATACGGTAGGAAATGGATTGATTTGAGAGATAAAATAGTTAAGACAGTAGAGGAAATATTGGGCAAAAATACAATGTCCACATGAAATCTTTGGCGAGACACGGCATATCAAAAATGAATTGATGAAAAGACAAAATATAAAATGCAACAAATAAAGCAGGCGAAAGACAATACAAACGTCTAGCAATGACACTGACAGGAGCTGTAAAGTGTCGAAACAGGAGCCGCTACAGGAGAAACGTAAAGCTGTAAGGAAAGTTAGGTACGACTTACAGAGAAAGTAAAGAAACCTATAGACAGAGAAGCAACTGGATGAACATTAAGACCTGAAGTGGCAAACCAATAACAAGAAAAGAAAACTGAAAAGTGAAAGGAACTTATAGAAAGACTATATGAAAGGAAACCATAAGATAATATTATGGAAAGGGAAGAAAAAGTGAATGAAAATGAGACCGCACTGAAAGACCAAAGCAAACATGGCGCCTGGAACAATCGCCGTTCCAGCTTACGGTTTGTGGCAGATGGGTGTGTTGTGTTCCACAGTCACCTCTCCTACTTCCTGTTCCAGTCGCGACTGGTTCACTGGAAGAACGATTGCTCGGTAAGCCTCCACGTAGGCTCGAATCTCTCTTATTTCATCTTCATGGTCTTTTCACGAGATGTTCGTAGTAGGAAGCAATATGTTTGTTGACTCTTGTAGGAACGCACGCTCTCAGAAAATTAACAGTAAAGCACACTGTGATGCAGCACGCCTGTCTTTGGAGCGCCTACCAGCAGAGGTGGTTGACCATCTCTCTGTGGCGCTTCGGAGTAAATATTGGCGTGGCTAGGCCAAGTTTTCAGCCCTCCTCAATTGTTACTCCGCTGCATTTTGTAACCTATGAACATGGCATTTATATTTTCACCAGAAGATGCAACGTAAAAGTTGCGAAATCGGTTGTTTGGGTTTACAAGTGAGCTGAACAAATACGGCTACAGCGGACCAACGGACCTCTCATAAATAGGGATAAGGCGAAGGCAACGAAATTCAGGAATGGAGCAACCATGGCAGACAATGACAAATTCACTGTCGGGGAACAAGAACTGGACATAATCGAGAGCTAAAAATACGGAGGAATTACACTGCATGTGACAAGCCTTACTTTTTCCAGGCAATCTGAAGACAGAGTAGTAAGAGCAATGAAGGCAACATTTGAGATAAAGAAATTTGTTCTACTACCTGTAAGACCAGACCTGAGACCATTCAAAAGAAAGGTTGCGCCAGTTGCATCATACGGCACACAACTTGTGCGATGACACCTCACACAGTCAAACTTCAAACAACGTGCGTGAAAAGGATAGTCTGCGTCTCCCAGTACACGCAAATCAGGTTAACCTGCATCTTGGTAGAGACAACCTTATTCATTGAAGACCTGATGGCAGTCATATCCCGATATCAACGTAAGACAAGCGGCTTAAGGCAAGCCACAAGCCACATAGAGCATGGACTAATCATTACCCCAGCGAAGACAAATACTGAATGAAGGAAGCCAGCTACACCACAACGAGGATGGCAGCCCGAGGACTGCATCGTCGAGTATGCCCAGCTAAGAAAAATCGCAGCCCCACCGGCAGTTGCCAGTGCACCATATGCTGAGGACCTTGCAGTACATATCAGATCATCGAGTGTAAAGAAAGAACATTGTCACAATATCACTATGCAAATTGTAAAGTGCCGGGCTGAATCCTTGTATTAGTGGCACTTAAAGTTCACGTCACAACCGAATGTATTGAAACGTTTCCTCACCCAGTAGATAGTGCGCAGTGTTCTCGACCTACCTTACTTTGCTTATTTAATATTGTCTTCTCGCTAGCTGCGTGCGTCTCACCTAAATCACACTGCAATTAAGAAGCCAGGATCCTAGATTATGTTTTCCAAAATCAAAAGTCAAGACCGTATTCACTGTCGAACACTAATGACAACCACAGTGCGATTTATTTGTTATCACTCACACACATAATATTCATGTGACCAGGCCTCTTACACTTAATAATCGTCACATTAGGTAGGTCAAAAACTTCCAGTCTTCAACAATGTTCACAATACGCGTTAAATGTTCAAAGCCGAATACAATTACACTTTTTTGGTTACCGACCGGAAAAGTTAAGCTCCTGTTTTAAGTAATATCACATCACATTTCGGAACCGACTTGCCGCATTTTCGCTCCGTGAGAATCTGACCGAGAACTATCTGAGAACTGTACCAGCTCGGACCTTAAATAGACGAGTGCTTGAATATTTGACTATTTCTGTTAATATATCACACTTTATAATTTCCCAGGGTTAAAATGACCCTTTCTAATTGGTTTTGAAGTTAAATATTGGGTTTTATTACTTAAATAACATGAGTGAGCTGTATCAATTTAAATACGCAGAACTAATTTATGCATCCACAGTGGGGATTCCCGTCTTATAACCATGGCAGCCCTCTTGAACAATAATTTTTACTTATTCAGATTTACTTAATTCTTAATTAATGCACTTACAAAGACTGGATTCATTTTACGTAGAAAAATATAGATAGCATAAGTATCAAAACAGTTCTCGGAATTGTTCAGTAGTTTGGTCACAATTGTCACTGAAAGTCATACAGGTAACAGATTTCAAGTCTTAATATCTATTTAACTAATAGACTTTAGGTTAATTTAAACACTTTGCTGGAATCAGTAAAATTTAGTCTTTCTTTTGGATGCAGTCTTATAGCTGAATTCGATCTATTAGCTCACTCGAATTTTACTTAATATGTATTGCACAATATACGACATTGTTCATAACTTTTAATAGGATGCATTTCCAATAAAACTAATTAGCACATTATTTTCAGAATAGACATTAGAATGTACTGAAATAATAGAATTTACTAGGAGAATTTTATTTAAACTATTTCTGAATTGTGTGCTATGAGGCTGAAGGCCACAGAATCTGTAGTCGGAATCTGAGTAGTGAAAATGAAAAAAAATAAGATAGAAGTTCATTGCGTAGCTAAGTTACGGAACCAGTGTAAAACCAAAACAGGATAGCAGTGGGCAACCCTGCTTCGTTACAAAATGATGATAACTTTAGTTGACTAGTTAATACCTTGTACACATTGTGTTTAATAAAATCTTAATAAAATAAGTTGCTACATTTTAAGTTTTAATGCCCAATTGCAACCTTTTGACTCTTTTGATTTATGAATTAATGTTGGTTTGGTACATTCCAGGCTTACTTCGTAGCTTTCCAACAGTTCTCAGTCCTTCCAGAAAAATGCAGTATAAATACAATGCCGGAAAAAAAGCTGTGCTCTCAAGTACTGTCTTGAGTGGCCACAGGTTGTAGTATGTTGATACTGAGAGGCTGTAGTGTTAGTGATTCATTTGTCACGGTCATCGGCGATCACGTGGCGCTCAGGAGGCCTGTCTGAGCGTCCTCTGTTTAGATTCTGGAGGCAGCAGCTGTGTTGAGCTTAGAGGTGAACAGTTTTTCCGACGTTCATTCTGGGCACAATCATGCAGCCCCGACGAGTGCGTACTCCTGCTGACAAACAACTGCAGCCATTTGAACGTGGTAGTGTTATGGGCCTGGAGGAAGTTGGATGGACGCATCGACGGATTACTGCACACGTCGGGCACAGTTCATCAGTGGCGTGTCGTTGTTTTCAACAGTAGTCTGTGGGACATTCTCACGCCTGTAAACCAGGTGCTGGACGTCCACGGTCTCATCCCTTTTTATGATGTCTATTTGAAATTAATTAGTGCTGATGCCCAAACCAATTGTCAACAAATCCATAAGAGCATCAAATGTAAGTCAGCACTGTAGCCAGCATGTAAGAGTGACTGATCTCAAAAAAGAACGTACAAGTAGATCAGACGCCTTGTTCGAGCACCGGTGGGCAATCCATCATCATCCAGGTAGGGCATTCTGGCACAGTTTGCACCTGCTGCGTCACCGGGGACCATTGGGAACCGTTTGCTTGCAGCAGGACTGAGATCACGTGCGTCTCTGGCCAGGCAGCCGCCGACACCACCACACCGCCAAGCAGGGCTACTCTTGACATCCTCAAAGAGATGAGTGCAGGGTGGAGTGGCGCTCTGTCGTCTTCAGTGATGGGATTAGGTTGTGTCTGTATACGAGTGGTGGACATACACTTGTACGACGTAGGCCCGTTTAGCACTTGTTCCAGATTTCATGCACCCACGGCTAAAAAGTCCTACCCCAGGCCTTGTGGTCTGGGACAATATAAATTTCAACTCGCGATCACATTTGATATTTCTGCATGTTAAAGTAACCAGTGCCCGCCGCATTGACAGGTACCTATTCCCGTGCTACTGCCATTTCTTCGTCAAGAAGGTGATTTGCTCTTTTTAGCAAAACAAATGTTGCTGCTGCGACGCTAGGTGATCTTCGTTGTGTACAAATGCCTTGGCTAGCAGGTTCACTGGATCTCTGTACAATTGAACAGGTATGGGACATGGAAAAGTGGGAACTTACTCACACTCCAGAGCCTGCGAGAATTATTGCTGAATTACAACAAAAGGTGCAAGATGCTTGGGACAGTCCATTGCAGGATGCGTTTTGGCACTTTTATGCTCGTTTGCATGCGAGAATACACACCTGCTTTGCCGCCAGCGTGTGCCGAATCGGCTGCTTCGACAACCTTAGCTGTCCCTGTGTGTTACATTTGATCTGATTTTATTATCATATACTCCTGCTATGATAAACCACCCGTCATCTCACTTGTCAGTAAAATGACCTTGTCTTTGAGGGTACTGCATATTTTTGCGGCAGTGTAGATGTGGTAGAAAGAGGGCACATCGGCAGCGGCTAGACACGTTGTTGTTGTTGTTGTGGTCTTCAGTCCAGAGACTCGTTTGAGGCAGCTCTCCATGCTACTCTATCCTGTACAGGCTTCTTCATCTCCCAGTTCCTACTGCGACCTACATCCTTCTGAATCTGGTTAGTGTATTCATCTCTTGGCATCCCTCTACGATTTTTACCCTCCGCGCTCCCCTCCAATACTAAATTGGTGATCCCTTGATGCCTCAGAATATGTCCTACCAACCGATCGCTTCTTCTAGTCAAGTTGTGCCACAAATTTCTTCTCTCGCCAATTCTTTTCAGTACCTCCTCATTAGTTATGTTATCTACCCATCTAATCTTGAGCATTCTTCTGTAGCACCACATTTCGAAAGCTTCTGTTCTCTTTTTGTCTAAACTATTTATCGTCCACGTTTCACTTCCATACATGGCTACACTCCATACGAATACTTTCAGAAACGACTTCCTGACACTTAAGCCTATATTCGATGTTAACAAATTTCTCTTCTTCAGAAACGCTTTCCTTGCCATTGCCAGTCTACATTTTAGATCCTCTCTACTTCGACCACCATTAGTTATTTTGCTCCCTAAATAGCAAAACTCCTTTACTTCTTTAAGTGTCTCATTTCCTAATCTAATTCCCTCAGCATCACCCGATTTAATTCGACTGCATTCCCGGTTTTGCTTTTGTTGATGTTCGTCTTATATGCTCCTTTCAAGACACTGTCCATTCCGTTCAACTGCTCTTCCAAGTCCTTTGCTGTCTCTGACCGAATTACAATGTCATCGGCGAACCTCAAAGTTTTTATTTCTTCTCCATGGATTTTAATACCTACTCCGAATTTTTCTTTTGTTTCCTTTACTGCTTGCTCAATATACAGATTGAATAAGATCGGGGATAGGCTACAACCCTGTCTCACTCCCTTCCCAACCTCTGCTTCTCTTTCATGTCCCTCGACTCTTATAACTGCCATCTGGTTTCTGTACAAATTGTAAATAGCCTTTCGCTCCCTGTATTTTACCCCTGCCACCTTCAGAATTTGAAAGAGAGTGTTCCAGTGAACATTGTCAAAAGCTTTCTCTAAGTCTACAAATGCTAGAAACGTAGGTTTGCCTTTCCTTAATCTATTTTCTAAGATAAGTGGTAGGGTCAGTATTGCCTCACGTGTTAGAACATTTCTACGGAATCCAAACTGATCTTCCCCGAGGTCGGCTTCTACCAGTTTTTCCATTCGTCTGTAAAGAATTCGCGTTAGTATTTTAGAACTGTGACTTATTAAACTGACAGTTCGGTAATTTTCGCATCTGTCAACACCTGCTTTCTTTGGTATTGGAATTATTATATTCTTCTTGAAGTCTGAGAGTATTTAACCTGTCTCATACATCTTGCTCACCAGATGGTAGAGTTTTGTCAGGGCTGGCTCTCCGAAGGCTATCAGTAGTTCTAATGGAATGTGACACAGTGGGGAATAAACCGTACCATCACAAATTGCATCGAAGATGGAGAGGTCTATGTTGGTAACAAAGCCTCATATGTTTCACCCTTGTCTTTAAATTTCCGCACATCCAGTCCTTTTGTTCTAGAGCGGACCACGGTACAGCTCATGAAAACTGTAAATACGGAGTAAACGCAGCACACACGGCAGGCAGGTGCAGTCAGATACTGGTGGGTCTGCTGTGATGAGACGCCGCCTCCTGCAGCAGCCCGCGCCGCTCCCAGGTGGCCCGCAGGCTGGAGCCGCCGCCCCCGGCCCCTGGCCGCTCCATCACCAGCCCGACGCCTGACGCCTGACACTCCGGGTCTCACCTTCCTGCGGGAAGCGACTCTCGCGTCGCGTAATTACGCTCAGCCGCGGCCCACCCAGCTGGGCAGCTCCCCACCACACCACGGGCAAATCTGCGGCCTCTTCCAGCAGCTGTCGGAACATCCCTACCATTAGTATCTTATCCCCACCCCACCCCCCGTCCGCCCCTGGGTCCCTCTTGTCACCAGACATACACGAAGGTGTCAAAAGTCATGGCATAGCGATGTACACATCCACAGACGGCAGTAGTATCGCGGGCACCAGGTACGAAGGGGCTGTGTGTTGCTGGAGTCGTCATTTGTCCTCAGGTGAGTCACGTGATAAAGTGTCCGACGTGATTATGGCCACACGACGGAAATAACGACTCTGAACGCGTGATGATAGCTGGCTTTAGACGCATGGAACATTCAGTTTCGGAACTCGTTAGGGAATTCAGTATTCCGAGGACTACAGTCTCAAGAGTGTGCCGAGGATAACAAATTTCAGGTATTACCTCTCACCAGATGGCAGTTAGAAGAGACAAGGGGCATGAAAGGGAAGCAGTGGTTGGGAAGGGAGTGAGACAGGGTTGTAGCCTATCCCCGATGTTATTCAATCTGTATATTGAGCAAGCATTAAAGAAAACAAAAGAAAAATTCGGAGTAGGTATTAAAATCCAGGGAGAAGAAATAAAAACTTTGAGGTTCGCCGATGACATTGTAAATCTGTCAGAGACAGCAAAGGACCTGGAAGAGCAGTTGAACGGAATGGACAGTGTCTTGAATGGAGGATATAAGATGAACATCAAGAAAAGCAAAAGAACGATAATGGAATGTAGTCGAATTAAATCGGGTAATGCTGGGGTATTAGATTAGGAAATGAGACGCTTAAAGTAGTAAAGGAGTTTTGCTATTTGGCGAGGAAAATAACTGATGATGGTGGAAGTAGAGAGGATATAAAATATAGACTGGCAGTAGCAAGGAAAGCGTTTCTGAAGGACATCGCGTATAGATTTAAGTGTCAGGAAGTCATTTCTGAAAGTATTTGTATGGAGTGTAGCCACGTATAGAACTGAAACGTGGACGATGAATAGACAAAAAGAGAATAGAACCTTTCGAAATGTGGTGCTAGAGAAGGATGCTGAAGATTAGATGGGTAGGTCACATAACTAATGAAGAGTAACTGAAAAAAATTGGGGAGAAGACAAATTTGTGGCACAACTTGACTGGAAGAGGCGATAGATTGATAAGACATATTCTGAGGCATCAAGGGATCACCAATTTAGAATTGGAGTTCAGCGCGGAGGGTAAAAATCGCAGAGGGAGACCAAGAGATGAATACACTAAGCAGATTAAGAAGGATGCAGGTTGCAGTAGGAACTGGGAGATGAAGAAGCTTGGACAGGATAGAGTAGCATGGAGAGCTGCATCAAACCAGTCTCTGGACTGAAGACCACAACAACAATAACCTCTCACCACGGGCAACGCAGAGGCCGACGGCCTTCACTTAACGTCCTAGAGCAACGGCGTTTCCGTAGAGTTCTTAATGCTAAGAGACAAGCATTACCTCGCAAAATAACAGCACAAATCAATGTGGGACGTTCGATGAACGTACCCGTCGTGACAGAGCGCCGAAATTTTACGTTAATGTGTTACGGCAGCAAACGATCGCCGCGAGTGGCTTTGCTAACAGCACAAGGTCGACTGCAGCGCCTCTCCTGGGCTAGTGGTCGTATCTGTTGGATCCTAGACGACTGACAAAACCGTGGTCTGGGCACATGAGTCGAGATTTCAGTTGGTAAGAGCTGTCGGTAGGGTTCGAGTGTAGTGAGGCTCCATGAAGCCATGGGACCAAGCTGGTGGTGATGACATCATGATGTGGGCTGTGTTTACATCGAATGGACTGTGTGTCCCGTTCGGCTATTGGAGACCATTTGCAGCCATTCGTCGCCTTCATGTTCCCAAACGACGATGTAATTTTTGTGGATGACAAAGCTCCACATCACCGGTCCACAACCGTTCGCAGTTGGTTTGAAAGAACATTCTGAACAATGGGAGCGAACGAATTTGCCATCCAGATCCCACGACGTGAATCCGCTTGATCATTTGCTTTACATGAGCGAGAGGTGAGTTCGTGCAGAACATCCTGCACCGGCAACACCTTCGCAATTAGGCACAACTTCAGAGGCAGTGTGGCTCAATATTTCTGCAGGGGACTTCCAGTGACCTGTTGAGTCCATGCCACGTCTAGATGTTGCACTACACCGTGCGAAAGTATGTCTCATGCGGAATTGGGAGGTTTCTCATGATTTTTCCACCTCAGCGTATGTCGTGCTGAGGAGGAGAGGGTCTACTCGTTGTCCAGCGGTAATGTTGAGACTTGTCAGTGGAAACGTCGAGACCCATGAAAATTTATGCTACATCGGGACTCGCTCTCCGAATTCTTGCTTTTTCGTGAGCAGTCACCTTCACTATTATGACATTAACTAGCCTCCTGGCCGTAATCGAACTTTTACTCTCACTGATGTTTCCTTTACTAGTTTCAGCTGAGTCAATTTAAGTAGTTTGCAGTGGGGAGGAGGGGGGGGGGCTCCAGATCCACTCTTAGCGCTATCAAATGAGTTGCGAAGCGCAACTCGCCCTTTTTTCACATATTTTGCGAACCGTGGATGAAGGGTATCAGACGGATGCCATATTCCTTGACTTCCGGAAAGCGTTTGACTCGGTGCACCACTGCAGACTCCTAACTAAGGTACGAGCATATGGGATTGGTTCCCAAATAAGTGAGTGGCTCGAAGACTTCTTAAGTAATAGAACCCAGTACGTTGTCCTCGATGGTGAGTGTTCATCGGTGGTTAGGGTATCATCTGGAGTGCCCCAGGAAAGCGTGGTAGGTCCGCTGTTGTTTCCTTTCTACATAAATGATCTTTTGGATAGGGTGGATAGCAATGTGCGGCTGTTTGCTGATGATGCTGTGGTGTACGGAAAGCTGTCGTCGTTGAGTGACTGTAGGAGGATACAAGATGACTTGGACAGGATTTGTGATTGGTGTAAAGAATGGCAGCTAACTCTAAATATAGATAAATGTCAATTAATTCAGATGAATACGAAAAAGAATCCCCTAATGTTTGAATACTCCATTAGTAGTGTAGCGCTTGACACAGCCACGTCGATTAAATATTTGGGCGTAACGTTGCAGAGCGATATGAAGTGGGACAAGCATGTAATGGCAGTTGTGGGGAAGGCGGATAGTCGTCTTCGGTTCATTGGTAGAATTTTGGGAAGATGTGGTTCATCTGTAAAGGAGACCGCTTATAAAACACTAATACGACCTATTCTTGAGTACTTCTAGAGCGTTTGGGATCCCTATCAGGTCGGATTGAGGGAGGACATAGAAGCAATTCAGAGGAGGGCTGCTAGATTCGTTACTGGTAGGTTTGATTATCACGCGAGTGTTACGGAAATGCTTCAGGAACTCGGGTGGGATTCTCTAGAGGAAAGGAGGCGTTCTTTTCGTGAACCGCTACTGAGGAAGTTTAGAGAACCGGCATTTGAGGCTGACTGCAGTACAATTTTACTGCCGCCAACTTATATTTCGCGGAAAGACCACAAATATAAGATAAGAGAGATTAGGGCTCGTACAGAGGCACATAGGCAGTCATTTTACCCTCGTTCTGTTTGGGAGTGGAACAGGGAGAGAAGATGCTAGTTGTGGTACAAGGTACCCTCCGCCCCGCACCGTATGGTGGACTGCGGAGTATGTGTGTAGATGTAGATGTAGGGATCTTTCCCAGCAGTAAAAGGTAGTCAGAGTGATGGGCACGCCGCCCACCCCCTCCTAGGGCTGTGGCGAAGAAAGTGCTGCACTCTATTGGCAGTCAGGCTAACCTGATTACGAGAGTGCACCATAGATGAGACAGAGTGGTACTGTTTACATACAACGAACAATAGATTGTGAAAAATATCTCACGATCAGTTCAGGTTCTGAAGATTTGTAGGAGCACATAAGACAACACTGAACTGACTTATACTAGACAGTTTGAAGAAAGGCAAAACTACTTTTATAGCATCTATAGATTTAGAGCAAACTGTTGACAATATTGAATGGAATAGACTCTTTGAATTTTGAAGGTAGCAGAGACCGAAAGACCATTTAAATTTATGCGGAAACCCGACACCGGTTATGAATCACAGGACATGAAACGGAGGAAGTGGTTGAGAAGGCAGTGAGGCAGTGTTATAGTCTATCCCCGATGTAAATCCATCTGTGCATTCAGCAGGCAGTGCAGAAAATCAGTTCAAAAATTTGGAAAGTGAAGAGAGAAGGAACAAAAACTCTGAAATTCGGCAATGGCATTGTAATTCTGTGGGGAACAACAAAAGATTTGGAGGACCAGTTAAACAGAATGGATAGTGTCTTGAAGAGAGGCTATAAGATGAGACTGATGATAAGTTAAACAAGTGTGATAGTCGAATTACATAAGGCAATGCTGAGAGATTTCGTTTCGGAAATAAGACGCTAATTATAGTAGATGAACTCTGCTATTTGGGCCGAAAAATAACGATGTTGATCGCCCAAGTAGAGACATATAAAGTACAACTGGAAATAGCAAGAAATACATTCCTGAAAGAAGAGGAATTTGTTAATCTCTAATATGACTTAAAATATTAGCAAGTCATCTCTAAAAGTAATAAAATCTTCTCGGGCTTCCAGCCGAGTCAGTTGGTTAAAATACCACGAGGTTTTCGCTGAGCCCTCCTCAGCCATTGTGAAGTCTTAAATGACTTGACAATTGCCGAAGAGGGCTCGGTCAAAAGCTCATGTGATTTTAGCCATTTGACGCGGCTGGAAGCCCGAGAAGTTTTTATTAATTCGCCATGAGGCCATGCATTCATGCCTTTCTCAAGATATTTGTCTGGAGTGTGGCCATGCATGGAAGTGAAATGTAGATGATGAGCACTTCAAACAAGAAGGGAATAGGAACTTTAGAAATGTGGTGCTGCGGAAGACTGTTCAAGATCAGATGAAATAACTAATCAGGAGGTACTAAATCGAATTGGCGGAAAAACTGATTTATGGCACAGCTTGACTAAAAGGAGGGATCGGTTGACAGGACACAACCTGTGGCATAAAATTATAGTCAATCTGGTAAAAGGAGGAAGTGTGGGGTAGGAGGCTTGCACAGGATAGAGTAGGATGGAGAGCTGCATCAAACCAGTCTTCGGACTGATGACAGCAACATTTCAACCATTTCTTCTTTTTCCTGGCCTTATACCGTATCTTCACGAGATCAGCTTGTTAAACCCGATTTGGCAATGTCAGGGGTGGAGGGTAGCCAGATGCTATTCCTGTCGCCACCCCTTCCCCTGCAAAACTCAACCTGAGTAACTCATCTGTTTGCATCGAGTGTTATGTCACGTGAAAGCGCGAGAACGCTTTCGAAATGTTTGCGAATCATCTAACTGAGGAGGAGGGGAGGGGAGGGAGTCGTGGGTAAGTGCTCTATATTCACCTAGTCGCATGTGGGAAACCGCCTAAAAACCACACGGACCCTCATCGTCAATCCACCGGGCTGATTAGACGAAGGGGTGGTGCGCCAGCCCGAATACGTGACGGCACTTGCTAACGCGCCCGGCTGTCTGGAAGATCTAACAGACCAAGTTTCACGAGTACTGCAGGATCTTCTACTGCTGACTGGAAGGAAACGTGGTACCAGCCTGACGGCTCTCCATGGCATAGTTTACAATACGATGCAGCCTTTCTCTAACGACTGCTGCCGGATGGTTAAATTGGGCGAAGGAGACCCGTACCTAGGCTCTTAGACATTTTCTCTGGGGAAAGCTTGAAGAAATTGTTTACGATGGCTTACCGATTACAAAAGTTGATATGAATCGACGCATTACTGCTGCCTGCGCTGAAATTTCCGCTGAAAAGCTGGAAGTTGGGCATCAGTCTTCACGTGGTAGACTGAAAGCTTGAATTGTATTGTGTTCAGCGTTTGAAACGCCGCATTTTAAGGCCAGTTCTCTTTCTTTCTAAGAATCCAAAGTATTTGTCTGCTCACTGTTTCCTCAAGTCATTACTGACACGTGGTAGCAAACAATTGCCGGTATTTACAACATTCAAACTGCGATTGTTGGTCGGCTACTTGTAGTAGAATCCTAAAAGACCTTCATTGACATTCTAATTTACAACAGATTTTCCGTCCGTCTTGATTGGATTCATTTTAAATTCGTGGCTGATTTAGAGTGTACATCATCCATTTTCAGAGCTGCATATATCGGTTACGAAGTGCACCACTGTATCCTGTGGCCTTGCATGTGGAGTTGCTGTTGAGTTGCCCGGGTTACTCTTACCGACCTAAATATTCAGACCTGAAGACGATTCATGTGGAACCGAGACCGGTCACAGTTTTAAATATGAATGTAATGTAGACGGGCAACAAAATATGCTGTACGAAAATTGGTTACTGATTTTCTCTGAAAAACACAGTAAATCAGTTGTTGCAAAATTATAGTTTACTGTACTTTCATGTTGTTTATGACAATGAGCACTGTTTGATTAAAAAATATGTGACTTTCTAAAATATGTACACATTCTAGCGGATTATTAAAATCTGTTAGTGGGCTGCAGTTGTAGGACCTTGGCTACCCTTCATGTCTGCAAAGAAATCGTCACATCAATAGCGGTTTCTATTTCAGAAGTCTTTGTGGTGGAAGTCTTTGGTGGTGTTCCCTGTAAAACTCCGTGACAGGGTAAGCCATCCTTCTCCCACAAGTCTCTGAGTGTAGTGTAGTGTTCGCAAATGACAGCAGGTGAGAGTGAAAGTTCGAGACGCAGTTGAAGGTGTGCTCAGGTAGGCTAGTGGCTTCACATGATTTACTGAGCGACCTTCCACGCGGAAGGACTTGGGTTCTATTCTGGGTACCATGTCGAATTTTTCTGAGGTACAGAGGACTTGAGTGGGGTCTGCTTGGATCCGTGAAGCCAAATGAGGAGGCATTTGAGTGAAAAGGAGTGGCATCGCCAGTCTTAATCTGTTGGCAACAACGGCTACAGCGATTGGCGGCACGCTGACCACGTATCCCACAAACGCAGATCAGCCCTCGCAGGCTGTCTTGCAGGCAGGAGTCGGCCAGTCAGAACGGGTCTAATCCGTAAGTGGGGTTTACTTTTATGGTTAAGATTAACTGCACATTGTTCTTATTATATCATGAAAATACAAGCCATACGAACAGCACAAAAATCATCGCCATACAGAATCACAGACTCAATAGCAACTCCAACAACAAACAAGTTTATCAACATTTCTTCAGCATAACGCTCCCTCATAGAACTAATTTTCCTTCACTTAATAACATAACGAGGTCCTGGAGACATAAATATATCCATTTCAGCAGTTGAAAAGAGGAGAGAATTTTAACACCAAACAAACTGAGTTAATTCAGATGCATAAACACCAAGACACTGAAAATGGTAGGTTGATTGGTTGGATTGGAGAGAAAGGGACCAAACTAAAATGGTAGAATAACTGAAATTATTGACGATGAAGAAGATAACGGATTCAAATTATTTGCTTTCAATAAATTCCAAAAAAAGAAGAGCTTTTTTGTTTCTGTTTTATATATTTATTTACTTTTGCCTTGGCTGATAGACATTTGTCTCTGAAACCGAGGCCTGCAGAGGTAATTTTGATTAGTGCAATGTTTAAAAAAAATTAAGGCGATTGGTTGCATTATATGGAAGATCGAGGTTTGACTCCAGTTATGACACAAATTTTCACAAATACGAGATTTTCATTACATTGGAATTCTATAGTTTCCTAGTGCTTTTCGGCAACACTTCACGTCACTGAATTTCCTTCAGTTCATCCTCAAAATTACATCCACTTCATGTCACTGAGCTTATCAGGAAATATGAAAATGTGATATCTCACAAAATTAGAACCAAACACAGTTAGAAATATTTAGATTGAGAATTAAATTATTTGTTACGGATCAGTCCAACCTGGGCGCTACTACCGCAATTCCGGAAAATAATTGTGATTAGTAAACATTTTGACCCACGAGTCATACGATATTTCAAATCATAAAGTATATACTCTAAGATAACTGGAAGATCATCAGATTAGTTGTTGAGATATTAGAGCGAAAAGTATTTTGTGTGCTATTTCCAGAGTTTTCCAAATATGTCGAAGTTTAAAATGTAAAGGATTGTTAAATTTAACGTATAGCCAGGATTATCCTTGGCGTGCATTTTACTATTACGTTTAGGATCGAAGTCTTCATTCGCATTTCGCAAACGTTCAACGTGTCTCCAACGGAAGTACAACCTCCAGACAATAGCGGTAGCCCCACTCGTTTCATACTTTTGCGAAGTATAATTGCAGTTACTACGAGCACTTGTCAAGCTATGCGTCATCGCAGGTCACCCAAAGTTGTTGGAATGTGAGGTACGTAGACGGAGTCCTTCCCAAACCCAACCGCTCCACTCCCCCCCCCCCCCCCTTTTGCCCATCAGACCAGGAGTCTTTGGAGGTCAGTGGTACGACACGAAATCTGTACAGCCCTTGCGCTGTAGACGCTGTACTGTCGACAAAATTCTCGTGGCACTGTTGTAATTGAATTTCACTTGTTGAGACAGAAAAGACGAGACAACTTTTGTTTCTGCCTCGTCGCCATCTCGAACGGACGGACACTGAGTACTGGACGACCTAGCTACACCAGAGATGCCATTAAGAGCTACCACACTGAACTGGTGATTTACTACTGCCGCCAAGGATACTTTTTAGTTTCAACAAGTAAGTTGAAGTTTACTTCAATTTTCCATCTTCATTCATGTAGAATATACAATTTTGTGGAATCGGATCTGTCTTTTTGAAAAACCCCCTCGTAGTTTGCTTTTTTTTTTTTTCATTCGACTTTCCTCTTACAAAAGCCTTTGACAGTACTGCAATAGCGCTGTGTTTGACACATTTATTCACTGTAGCTTTTACTGGTGGAAGAGTAGACAGTTAAACATTTCATCACGCTATTTCATTACAGAAGAGCAAAGAAGAAACGCCGACACACACATGCCGAAGCTCCACTGCGGACGAGTAATCACACTCAGCGGCGAACCCTCGGTCCCCCTTTGACGACACCTGCCGTACGACATCAGTCCGTCATTCAGGCAGTCGGGCAGTACACAAGAAAGCGGGCGCAGAAATTAGTGCGACTGGCGCAGCCATTAGCGCATTTGTTTGCCGCTCTAACTCCGTCATCCACACGCAATAAGGGCGGCTGCTTCTGAACAGCCGTGGGGACACCACTCTCGCTTCCTGACTTCACCTCCCGAGCCGCAAATGGGTGGGTGCTGCGTTTCCATACAGCTGCCAGCCGCCGCACGTACCGAGGGGGGCGGCGTCAATCTGTAACGGCAAATGACAGGCAAATACCTGTTGTAAACACAATGACGTACAGTAACGTAACCACACTACTGACCATTAAAATTGCTACACCAAAATGAAATGCAGATGAAAAACGGGTATTCGTTGGACAAGTATATTATACTAGAAGTGACATGTGATTACATTTTCACGCAATTTGGGTGCATAGATTCTGAGAAATCAGTACTCAGAACAACCACCTCTGGCCGTAATAACGGCCTTGATACGCCTGGGCATTGAGTCAAACAGAGCTTGGATGGCGTGTACAGCTACAGCTGCCCATGCAGCTTCAACACGATATCACAGTTCATCAAGAGTAGTGGCTGGCGTATTGTGACGAGCCAGTTCCTCGGCCACCATAGACCAGACGTTTTCAATTGGTGTGAGATCTGGGGCATGTGCTGGCCACGGCAGCAGTGGAACATTTTCTGTATCCACAAAGGCCCCTACAGGACCTGCAACATGCGGTCGTGCATTATCCTGCTGAAATGTAGGGTTTCGCAGGGATCGAATGAAGGGTAGAGTCACGGGTCGTAACACATCTGAAATGTGACGTCCACTGTTCAAAGTGCCGTCAATGCGAACAAGAGGTGACGGAGACGTGTAACCAATGCCACCCTATACCACCACGCTGGTCGATACGCCAGTATGGCGATGACGAATACACGCTTCCATGTGCGTTCACAGCGATGTCGCCGAACACGGATGCGACCATCATGATGCTGTAAACAGCACGTGGATTCGTCCGAAAAAATGACGTTTTGCCATTCGTGCACCCAGGTTCGTCGTCGAGTACACTATCGCAGGCGCTCCTGTCTGTGATGCAGCGTCAACGGTAACCACGGCCATGGTCTCGGAGCTGATAGTCCATGCTGCTGCAAACGTCGTCGAACTGTTCGTGCAGGTGGTTGTTGTCTTGCAAACGTCCCCATCTGTTGACTCAGGGATCGAGACGTGGCTGCAAGATCCGTTACAGCCATGTGGATAAGATGCCTGTCATATCGACTGCTAGTGAAACGAGGCCGTTGGGATCCAGCACGGCGTTGCGTGTTACCCTCCTGAACCCACCGATTCTGTATTCTGCTAACAGCCATTGGATCTCGACCAACGCGAGCAGCAATGTCGCGATACGATAAACCGCAATCGCGATAGGCTACAATCCGACCTTTATCAAAGTCGGAAACGTGATGGTACGCATTTCTCCTTCTTACACGAGGCATCACAACGTTTTACCAGGAAACGCCGGTCAACCGCTGTTTGTGTATGAGAAATCGGTTGGAAACTTTCCTCATGTCAGTACATTGTAGGTGTCGCCACCGACGCCAACCTTGTGCGAATGCTCTGAAAAGTTAATAATTTGCATATCACAGCATCTTCTTCGTGTCTGTAAAATTTCGCGTCTGTAGCACGTCATCTTCGTGGTGTAGCAGTTTTAACGGCGAGTAGTCTATGTGATACTGTGAAGACAGTGTGCTCGCTCTCTTGTGAAATATGGAACTGCCACAGGAATCAGGCTGAAGTTATAAGTATTGAAGAATGTAGAGGGGGAGACAGAACTTGAAATAGGAGTGAGAGTACGTTGCAGTCCGTACTCAATAATTTTCAATGTGCACACCGAACAAGCAGTTAAAAAAGCTAAACTTAATTTTTCAAATAGAATTCAAAAATGTTTCAAATGTGTGTGATTCCTAAGAGACCAAACTGCAGAGGTAATCAGTTCTTAGACTGACACACTACTTAAACTAACATATGCTAAGAACAACACACACAGAGCCATGCCCGAGGGAGGACTCGAAACTCCGGCGGGGGGGGGGGGGGGGGGTGGGGCGCAATCCGGGACATGACGCCTCTAACCTCTAACTGCGTGGCAGAAAAACACTTAAAGTACAGGAGAAAGTAACAAAAACTTGGAGGTTTGCCGACGACATTGTAGTTCTGTTACGGGTGGCAAAGAACTTGAAAGTGCAGCTGAATGGAGTGGACAATGTCTTGAAGAGATGTTAAATGAACACCAGTGACAGCAAAACAAGAGTAACGGAATGTAGTCGCATTAAATCAGGCGGTGCTGAGGGAACCATATTAGGAAGTGAGACACCAAAAACAGTAGACTTGTTTTGCTACTTGGGGAGCAAAATACGTGGGGTGTTCAGTAAGTAATGCATCACATTTTTTATCTATGCTACTTTCGGTTGACAAAACGCGGAATTTCTTGTGGGACACCGTGTAATATTCCCGCTTCAACCCCTATAGTCTTATAAAGTTCCGAAAGGTGGCGGAGCTACAGGTAGCCTGCAAAGTGGCATCCGTAACGGCGGGGCGTTCCAAGCAGAGAGCTGCCATTCAGTTTCCTTTGGCGGAAAACCAGAGCAGCGCAGACATTTGTAGGTGCTTGCAGAATGCCTAGGGAGACCTGGCAGTGAACAAAAGCACCACGACTCGTAAAGCGAGGCGCCTGTCTTCATCACAACAAGGTCGCTCAAACCTGTCCTCTCTCCCACGTGCCGGTCGCCCCCGCACTGAAATGACTCCTGCAAACTGGAACGTGCGCACCCTTTCATTCGAGGTGATAGACGGATCACAATCAAACACCCTGCTGTTCAACTGGACGTCTCTGTTGGTTGTGCTGACAGTCCGTCAGTTGGGGTACTCAAAGGTGTGTTCCCGCTGGATTTCTCGCCGCGTAACAGAAGGCCATAAAGAGCAACGAAGGACCATCTGTGCGGAACTGCTTGCACATTAAGAGACTGATAGTGGCGTCCTCACAGGCAGTGAAACATAGGTTCATCACTTCGAACAGGAAACGAAACAGTAATCCACGGTGTGACGCCGCACCACCTCCTCTCCGAAGAAAGACGCAGCTTCAGTGGGTAAAGCCATGGCTACCGTCTTCTGGGACTCTGGAGGGGTTACTCCGTCAGATGTCCTCCATCATGGTGCAGCGATCTGCTCTGAAATTTATTGTGATACTCACAGGAAGTCGAAAAAAACAACTTCAGCATGTTCGACGCAACAAAAATGAAACGAGCTTCTCCTTGTGCACGACAACGCAAGCCTGACAGAAATCTGGGCACCAGAGAGGAGCTCACCAAACTCCACTGGACTGCTCTTCCTCGTCCACCCTACTGCCCGGATCTCGCACCTGCCGACTTCCATCTCTTTGCCCCAATGAAGGAAGCATTCCACGGGAAGCCGTACGAGGATGATGGGAGGTTACTGATGCAGCAACACGTTGGATCCGACGTCGGCCAGTAGTGTTGACCTCGCGGGCGTACATGCCCTCCCAGCAACGTGGCATAAGGCCGTCGCGTTGAACGGTGGTTATGTTGAAAAGTAGGGTTATGTAGCGAATGGGGACCAGTCTGGTGTATTGAAATCTGAATACAACCAACCTTCTTTCAGAACAAAAATGTGTTTCATTACTTATTTACAGCCCCTCGTAACTGCTGATGGCCCGAGTGAAGAGGACAGCAAATGCAGACTTGCGACAGCAAGAAAAGCGTTTGTGGAAATAGAAATTTATTGGCATCGAATGTAAATTTAAGCGTTATGAAACCTTTTCATAATGTCTTTGACTGGAGTTTGCCCTTATGTGGACAGCAAACTTTTGAAATGCTATTTTACAGGAAATTGGCAAGTATTGTATGGGTAGATCAGGTATCTAATAAAATGCTACTGAAACGAAATGAAGAGAAAAAAAATTTGTGGCACTAAAAGTGTCCGTACGTAGTGTAAAACACCTTTCATCATCGGAACTACGAGGCAAAAACCTTACAAATTATTTAATTAAACAAAGAATGCCGTAGACCGAAGAAGTACCGCATTCAGCACTTCCGGAAGCTCCTTTTAGAACATGTTTTCGAAAATTTAGTCTGATGTGCGATACTTCAAAGACTCCATGAAACTTAAAACACTTTGGATCTCTTTAAGATGCCCTAGCGGCAGTATACGTCATTCTTGCTTCCTTGTTGTGACCTCTATCACATTCAGGTCCATGAGACATTCCTTAGCACGCATCGCGAATGGCTTGGTAGCATCTGGCCGATTCCTCAAGATCTGCTCAATGTTTGGACGGTTGACAACATACATGTCAGTGACTGAGGCTGTGGTAGTATTTTCAGGTCCTTTCTTGGCTTGAGGAGGCGTTCAGTGTGCCCTATCCTTACATGCGTTTCCTTCTCTACGTTGAACCATAAACCGAAGCGTAAAAAATGTAAAACCGTACAGTTTAATGCGCTAGATCTCTTACAAAATCTATAATCAACGTAAAAACAGAAATTGTAAACAGATCTGCCTTAATGTACCCAGCCCACGGATTAGTTAGACTGCTCACTCAGTAAGGTACAGAGCGCTGAATAAAGAGATCGCAACAAGTAGCAAACTCTCCAATTAGGAACCACCTATATGTCTACCCGTCATGCAAGTTAGAAGACACAACAGAGTATGGACTATTAAGCTGCACCCCGCCAATTATATGGAAATGAACTAAATAAAAACTGACTGTTGTAATGAGGAGGTCGTCTGATACAGTAACCACGGAAGATTTACTCCTTCCGGACAAAACATCGTACCCGAAAGTGAAAACCACCAGGCACTTACTAATTACTAGTGAACGACACATAATACATGATGTCGAGGAAAAACAAATATTACTAGTGCTACATTGCTGCGGAACACGACAAAATAATGAAAATATGAAATACCACGAAAACTTCGCAACATTCTTGATGATAATTACTTACGAAATCTATATATATTATAAAACTGTTTGTACGTATGTTCCACATCTTCTCCTAAACCACTGGATAGACTTCAACAAACGTCGTGCACATATGACTTACTATGTGGAAAGAGATTCTGTCGGGGTAAGAATAACTGACCTCTCAGCTGGACGGGGGTGGGATGAAATCGGAGTGACAAAGGAGGCGGACAGAGAGGGGGAGGAAGACTGGACAAACAGACGAGGGGAAGAAGAGATGGACAGAGATAGGGGCAGGGGGATGAGCAAACGTATGTAATATGTGGGAAATACACGTACAAAGGCGGAACTGGGGATAAAAAATTAGTTTGAAAGAAAAAAAAACATAGGAGTCGAGACAAACAACATAGAGATAGGCACACACACAATCGTGTTTGGGGACCCTTCCCAAAGCAGACAAACAGAATGTGTAGTGAATAGAACACATACCCCCAAAATTCCCATACTGAAAGCTGAAGCGTGAATGTGTTAGCAATGTACATAATTTTATGTATACAGACTGAAGCGACGAGTAGAAATTTGTACAAAATCCTGGAATCGAACCCGGGTCTCTTGCTTACTAGGCAGGTATTTTAACCACTAAGCACCCTTATTTATCTTGATCTTATTTTGTTCGCTATTATTAGCTGCATTTGTTCTGGGTGGACGTCCAGTGACACGTGTTCAAGATCATCGTTGATCCATTCACTCAGTGTTTCTTATTACAGGGGGCAGCTAACCCTCTGACCGAACACGCTGAGCTACCGTGCCGGCAACCACCGGGGGACAGCGGCTCACAGAACTGCACGGACCACTCTGGCACGCTTCCCTCCTCTATCCAAACTCTCACTGCAGCCTCAGTCTATTTCAAAAGCAGCAGACCCAGGTTCGATTCCTGGCTTTGATTAAAATTTTCGCTCGCGCCGCTTCATAAAATCATATCTGTATGAGACAAGTCAAATCTCTGAAATTGTCTCGTTTCATTTGCAGTGTACATAATTATTTATAAAGTGAGTTTGTTTGCCGTTATTGTAATTTAATCGTGTGAAATTCTTTATCTGTGACAAAATTTCGTAAAAAATCGGCTTGTAAGCGCGGTGATACCGATCGCGTCCAGCAGCGATCACATCGCATGCCCACACCGTGGCAGCAGAATACGAGTGCATACCCGACCGCTAGCACCTTTTATCGATTTATTTTTTCACGTTCCAGTAGTTAAGATTTACTGGGAGAGTGGCGTGAAAGCGGACGTCAGGATCTGGTGTTGGCAGTACGGTGGGTAAGTCCGTAGACGGAATGGAGCTGCAAAAAAAAGGTGAATAAATCGAACATACATTTAAAAGTAGAGAGGATATAAAATGTAGACTGGCAATGGCAAGGAAAGCATTTCTGAGGAAGAGAAATTTGTTAACAAATGGTTCAAATGGCTCTGAGCACTATGGGACTCAACTGCTGAGGTCATTAGTCCCCTAGAACTTAGAACTAGTTAAACCTAACTAACCTAAGGACATCACAAACATCCATGCCCGAGGCAGGATTCGTACCTGCGACCGTAGCGGTCTTGCGGTTCCAGACTGCAGCGCCTTTAACCGCACGGCCACTTCGGCCGGCTGTTAACATCTAGTATAGATTTAAGTATCAGGAAGACGTTTCTGAAAGTATTTGTATGGAGTGTAGCCATGTACGGAAGTGAAACATGGACGATAAATAGTTTGGACAAGAAGAGAATAGAAGCTTTCGAAATGTGGTGCTACAGAAGAGTGCTGAAGATTAGATGGGTATATCACATAACTAATGAGGAGGTATTGAATTGGATTGGGGAGAAGAGAAGTTTGTGGCATAACTTGACTAGAAGAAGGGATCGGTTGGTAGTGTAGCCTCCCCCTCATTTATCGACCTTAATGACAGTGAAAAATTAAACCGCGTGTACCTAATCGAAATTTGGGAAAAGCAATCGTCACCGAAGTTAATCTGTCGGTAAAGAGGGAGGAAAGGGTTACATCTAAATGAAAGGAAAAATGCAAATGAAACTGGTGGAAATTAATTTTGAAAAGGGGTAAAGTTAATAAAGAAAGTAAATGTGCGGCCGTTACGTTAACAATTAACTAGCGGTAATTAGATATTTGAGATTTGGGGGAAATTACGGTCGCCAGTCCTATGGACAATTACTATAGTAACTGAAAAAAGAAAGGTTATTACACATATAATTAGCACTAGAAGCGTGGCAACTGAAGGTTGACACGTGTAGTGTGAAAACTGAAAGTTTGTCAGAAGTAATAAATTTCGCTACACTCTGACTTAATTTAGCAAAAGAATTAATAAAACCGGAAAATCGAAAGTTAATTTAGTGACTGAAGTTAATAGTGAGCTTTCTTTCTGAAGCACATCGAAATTCAGTAAAATAAGGTTAGTCTTGGACTACCTCAACAATCATTTCAAAAGCTACTTGAATCTACGCAATTTAGAAATAAGAAATTTAACTTTGAACTTGAATTAAATGATTCTGAACCATTAACAATAGTAAAATTTAGTACGTACGAAGCTGAGCTGCAGTCACAGGTAACTAAAATACGGTAACAAAAGTCGCACTCTTAATTTGTGCTTGTGCAATCTAAATATTGTAGCCAGCTATGAATACCTTAACTGAACTTTGAAATTAAAGCAGTGAAATCGAATGATGCTGGCGCTTGAATTTCAACGACACTCGGGCTCATATCGGAAAAGGAAGGGACCCTGCTTGGCAATGCAATTGGGACAATGAGCAACAAAGGTTCATGCTAAGTTGCTGTAATTTTGTGATGCAACAATTTTAAAAGTTTGAAAAGCTGAGGTCTGCCATACAGTTCTAAAACTTTACGTGCTTCCAGTCTTCCTTGTTGGTTGATTGAAGGTTTGAAGTCGTCGATCGAGGAGGCGGCGACAGTCACTCATTGTCGGCCGTCGCTGTTGCAGAAGCTGGATGTTGGCGCGCCTTCTTCTCGACACGGTCACCAGACGAAACGGGCTCTTGATGTGCGCCAGCTAATGCTTCCCGTCCCCGACACCATGTCAGAAACTATCATCGCAAGTCGAGAGCAATTACATGCTGCCAAACCCCGAAAACGCGGCAACTCGCGGGAGCGTCACACAACACACCTGCTCCACTGCACCACCCCAGCCAGACTCCCCTCTGCCCGCGCTCCACGCGACAGGGTTAACACTACCCAAAGATCCTAAACACTTTGGTTCTCCACACGACCTATCGATGTATTCGTTCGATAGCATAGTTTTCCCTAGGCAAGACCCAGCGTAAAAATGCAAATAATATTTACAAAACAAACCAATTATACACCGACATAAATGCATAAATATATATACATAGAAATAGTAAAACAATTACAATATATTATAAAGACACAGAAATGTCATATCTTGAGGTAACAAAACAAGGAAAAAAATTACAGTGCAATAGATGGAAATAGGAGGATATGCATTTCCGGCGTTACAGTAGGACATATTCTGAGGCATCAAGGGATCACCAGTTTAGTATTGGAGGGCAGTGTGGAGGGTAAAAATCGTAGAGGGAGACCAACAGATGAATACACTAAGCAGATTCAGAAGGATGTAGGTTGCAGTAGGTACTTGGAGAAGCTTGCACACGATAGAGCAGCATTGAGAGCTGCATCAAACCAGTCTCAGGACTGAAGACCACAACAACAACAACATATTTAAAATAGGAGACAGCGGTTAATGGCAAGTTATTAATGAATATTTTGGCATTGAATTCCATTTGATTAGATAGCAAAGCAATGACTAACTTCATCATTATGGTGAATGAGTAAACCAGGCCACGGGGAACTCATGTACTTTTTATCTTCTTCTTTTTGGTGGAACTCTGTTACTTTGTATTAATGTGGGGCACGTCATTTCAGAGCACACATTCATTACCTCTGTTAACACCCTCCGCTGTGACCATCCGAACACCAAGGTTGATGCAAGTCTCATTGAAGGACAAAAACATGTATAAAAACAAACGGATCTGTTACATGCTAAATACTGAGTTTTGTTCTAAGTCGGCAAGAGTTAATTGTCGTGGTTTCTGTGAGTGCTATGTACTCGTATGTAGCTGCTGTTCCAGTGTTGCAGTCCTCACACTACTGTTCACGACATCCTTCCTCATACAACCTATGGACTGGTGATTAAAGACTCCTGATTCATGTGTGCAGTCAGTGCCTACATCAGGTAGCGTGTTCGTACAATTCGTTGTTGTCTTTCTCGATCGTTATATTTGTGGTATCATTCGTGATGTTACTCTTAAGCTATCTGACAAGCATGGTGCAATGATGTGCTTCATATATCTCCAACCTAAGCACTTGTTCCCGTACAACCATTCAACTTTATCGCAGTTTCTCTTTGTATATCAATTCACGAACATTATGGCTGCCAACGAGGTATACCGTTATACAGCTAGGAATGATAGACTGTATAGTTCTGCTTGCAAATACGGACTGCAGTCTTACACACCGTTCCGTCAGAACTGACTTCGTTAGAGTACACATTACGCCATCTACAGTACGTTTGGGGAGTCCTTTGTCCGTATCCTTCGTAATATATGACTACATGCTAATGGGACATTCGTACTGAACAATATTAACAACTATGTTCACAATAGATCAGTTGATTAAACCGTGTAAACCACTATTCTTTGTTTCTCGTATCCCCATGGAAGAGTTATCACGCAACACTTTTCGGTACTAAAGTTAGACTTGCTGCTTTGTCGGCTACATCATTTCTCAATATCCCGACGACTACTGGTACCCAGAGCAATACGACATCTTTTCTTAGGTTTCGGATCTTCAGTAAGGTATTTTGGACAGTCTGAATCATTACTCCTGCTGGACACGTTTGTTGTGCAGATTGCATGACACAGAGTGTGAGAGCAGATGAGAAAATTCCTAATGCGGTGGCTTCCCACCTGCTCCACGGCGTATACTTAGATCGTTAGTTGTTCTGAAGACCCTCCCCTGTGAAACAGCTCGACGACCGCGTGTATTCCTCTGTTTAGGTCCGTATTAACGATAAATTGACACACAATATTAGAACAGAAGAAAAGAAGCTTCTAAAAATGTAGCCTACAGTGGGAGACTTCTTGCATTGTGCCAAGCTTAAAATCACTTTGCGTCTCTCTAGACGCCAGATTGTTCCATCCCCGGTTCCTTCCCTTGAAACCTGATACATCCAAAACAGTGAGACATTCTTTAGCACGGATCCCGAATGGCTTGGTGCCATGTGGCCGTTTTCTCAACATCCGCTCGAAGTTTGGAAGGTCCAACGACTGAGGCGATGCTAACATTGGTAGGTCCTGCCCTGCCGCGGGGAGTTCTTCAGTGTACTCTTTCCACCTGTTTACCTTCTCCTCTGCGTTTAACAGAGGATTTCCTCCTGCGCTCTAAACGTTGACAACTTTGCGTTTAATTACACGGAAGATTGTTTTGATTTCTACTTGGTGAATCAGTTTTTCCTTTATCGATTTCTTTGCCTTTCTCCCAAAGCCACTTAGCCTTCACTTCCTCGCCTTTCATATTTATTCATTCCTGATTAACTTTTATTGCTATACTCGTCTGTTTTCCTGAAAATTTTCTTACTTTCTCCTTTCGTTGATCAGTTGAAATATTTCTTCAGTTACTCAAGGTTTCTTTCCAGTTACCTTCTTTGTACCGACATTTATCTACACATCTCCTGTGACTCCCGTTTTGAGAGACGTCCGTTACCTGTCGGTGCACAGAGAATTCTAACTGTGTGTCCAGGAGATCTGTATGCGTTAGCACAAGCAGCCGACAAGATCGCGCAGCAGCCGGATAACACAGCTGCATTGACTTTGGCATCGTTGCTGTCTCAGTCAGCAGAACTAACCACGAAGGTTGCCGCGTCGCAGACAGCACATGCCAAACAACAGCCGCATCGACGTTCGTCGAAAAGTCGTAAACGTTCGCCAGCGGCGAAAAACACCTGCTGGTGTCATAAAAATTTGGTAATCCTTACGATATCATTTAAATATGCTGTCCTCTGCAGTGTACAGCAAGACAGCTTATTTACTCTTTGGGTTTGCAATTGTCTTCTTCCCTTGGGAGACGTGGACATTGCTAAAGATCAGTTCTGGTTCATTGAGGCATTAATCTAGACGCTTCTTAGGAAAGTTCCGTCTCACGTATTCAGCCACTATTTTAAAGAACTGTAATTCAATATATATATATATATATATATATATATATATATATATATATATATATATATATATATATATGTGTGTGTGTGTGTGTGTGTGTGTGTGTGTGTGTGTTGTAAGTAGGCTGTTTAGGTTTTCTTATTGGTAACGCCACGTAGCGCTCTGTATGAAAATCACTGGCTGTGCTGTGTGCAGTCTGTGGCTGGTTTGCATTGTTGTAATACTCGCCATTGTAGTGTTGGGCAGTTGGCTGTTAACAGCGCGCAGCGTTGCGCAGTTGGAGGTGAGCCGCCAGCAGTGGTGGATGTGGGGAGAGAGATGGCGGAGTTTTGAAATTTGTAAGACTGGATGTCATGAACTGCTATATATACTATGACTATTAAGGTAAATACATTGTTTGTTCTCTATCAAAATCTTTCATTTGCTATCTATGCCTATCAGTAGTTAGCGCCTTCCGTAGTTTGAATCTTTTATTTAGCTGGCAGTAATGGCGCTCGCTGTATTGCAGTAGTTCGAGTAACGAAGATTTTTTTGAGGTAAGTGATTTGTGAAAGGTATAGGTTAATGTTAGTCAGGGCCATTCTTTTGTAGGGATTATTGAAAGTCAGATTGCGTTGCGCTAAAAATCTTGTGTGTCAGTTTAAGCACAGTCTTGTATAATTTTTCTAAGGGGACGCTTCAGTGTGAGTGTGTGCCATAAGAAAAAATCCAGACACTTGTAGAATATTTTTTACAGTATGGTGGCCAAATGATAACTGCAGCGCTGCGAATAAAAAGCAAGGTAAGGAAAATATTTTCTCGAATGATTTATGTGTCTCAACTAACTTCCGTCAGCTTTATGTTCACCAAGCACCTTGCAAAGCAGTATCAGAAGAAAAAAGATCAGTGTTCTCAGCCTCGGAAAAATAATATTTTACACTACTGGCCATTGAAATTGCTACAGACGCGAAATTTAACCGACAGGAAGAAGATGCTGTGATATGCAAATGATTAGCTTTTCTGAGCATTCACACAAGGTTGGCGCCGGTGGCGACACCTATAACGTGCTGACATGAGAAAAGTTTCCAACCGATTTCTCAAAAAAAATTGTTCAAATGTCTCTGAGCACTATTCGACTTAACTTCTGAGGTCATCAGTCGCCTAGATCTTAGAACTAATTAAACCTAACTAACCCTAACCAACCTAAGCACCACACACATACATGCCCGAGGCAGGATTCGAACCTGCGACCGTAGCGGTTGGTTGCCTCCAGACTGTAGCGCCTAGAACCGCACGTCCACTCCGGCCGGCCCGATTTCTGATGCACAAAGAGCACTTGACCGGCGTTGCCTGGTGAAACGTTGTTGTGATGACTCGTGTAAGGAGCGGAAATGCGTACCATCACGTTTCCGCCTTTGATAAAGGTCGGATTGTAACCTATCGCGAATGCGGTTTATCGTATCGCGACATTGCTCCTCGAGTTCGTCGAGATCCAGTGACTGTTAGCAGAATATGGAATCGGTAGCTTCAGGATGGTAATACGGAACGCCGTGCTGGATCCAACGGCCTCGTACCACTAGCAGTCGACATGGCAGGCATTTTATCCGCATGACTGTAACGGATCGTGAAGCCACGTCTCGATCCTTGAGTCAACAGATGGGGATGCTTGCAAGACAACAACCATTTCCACGAACAGTTCGACGACGTTTGCAGCAGCATGGACTATCAGCTCGGAGACCGTGGCTGCGGTTACCCTTGACGCTGCATCACAGACAGGAGCGCCTGCGATGGTGTAATCAACGACGAATCTGGGTGCACGAATGGCAAAACGTAATTTTTTCGGATGAATCCAGGTTATGTTTACAGCATCATGATGGTCGCATCCGTGTTTGGCGTCATCCCGGCGAACGCACATTGGAAGCGTGTATTCGTTACCGCCATACTGGCGTATCTCGCGGCGTCGTGGTATGGGGTGCCATTGGTTACACGTCTCGGTCACCTCTTGTTCGCATTGACGGCACTTTGAACAGTGGACGTTACATTTCAGATGTGTTACGACCGTTGGCTCTACCCTTCATTAGATGCCTGCGATGCGATGATCGAGTATAATGACTTTTCTGGAGACTAGACATCTACTCTGTAGGAATCAGCATGGGTTTCGAAAAAGGTCGTGTGAAACCCAGCTCGCGCTATTCGTCCACGAGACTCAGAGGGCCATAGACACGGGTTCACAAGTAGATGCCGTGTTTCTTGACTTCCGCAAGGCGTTTGATACAGTTCCCCACAGTCGTTTAATGAACAAAGTAAGAGCATATGGACTATCAGATCAATTAGGTGATTGGATTGAAGAGTTCCTAGATAACAGAACACAGCATGTCATTCTCAATGGAGAGAAGTCTTCCGATGTAAGAGTGATTTCAGGTGTGCCGCAGTGGAGTGTTCTAGAACCGTTGCTATTCACAATATATATAAATGACCTTGTGATAACATCGGAAGTTCACTGAGGCTTTTTGCAGATGATGCTGTGGTGTATCGAGAGGTTGTAAAAATGGAAAATTGTACTGAAATGCAGGAGGATCTGCAGCGAATTGACGCTTGGTGCAGGGAATGACAATGTATACAAGTGTAATGTGCTGCGAATAGAGAGAAATATAGATCCCTTATCGTTTAGCTACAAAATCGCAGGTCAGCAACTGGAAGCAGTTAATTCCATAAATTATCTGGGAATACGCATTAGGAGTGATTTAAAATGGAATGATCATATAAAGTTGATCGTCGGTAAAGCAGATGCCAGACTGAGATTCATTGGAAGAATCCTAAGGAAATGCAATCCGAAAACAAAGGAAGTAGGTTACAGTACGCTTGTTCGCCCACTGCTTGAATACAGCTCGGCAGTGTGGGATCCGTACCAGAGAGGGTTGATAGAAGAGATAGAGAAGATCCAACGAAGAGCCGCGCGCTTCGTTACAGGATCATTTAGTAATCGCTAAAGCGTTACGGAGATGATTGATAAACTCCAGTGGAAGACTCTGCAGGAGAGACGCTCAGTAGCTCGGAACTGGCTTCTGTTAAAGTTTCGAGAACATACCTTCACCGAAGAGTCAAGCAGTATATTGCTCCCTCCTACGTATATCTCGCGAAGAGACCATGAGGATAAAATCACAGAGATTAGAGCCCACACAGAAGCATACCGACAATCCTTCTTTCCACGAACAATACGAGAGTGGAATAGAAGGGAGAACCGATAGAGGTACTCAGGGTACCCTCCGCCACACACCGTCAGGTGGCTTGCGGAGTATGGATGTAGATGTAGCTGTAGATGAAACCCTACGTTTCAGCAGGATAATGCGCGACCGCATATTGCAGGTCATGTACGGGCCTTTCTGGATACAGAAAATGTTCTACTGCTGCCCTGGCCAGCACATTCTCCAGATCTCTCACCAATTGAACCGTCTGGTCAATGGTGGCCGAAGAACTGGCTCGTCGCAATACGCCAGTCACTACTCTTGATGAACTGTGGTATCGTGTTGAAGCTGCATGGGAGGCTGTACCTGTACACGCCATCCAAGCTCTGTTTGACTCTATGCCCAGGCGTATCAAGGCCGTTATTACGGCCAGAGTTGATTGTTTTGGGTATTGATTTCTGAGGATCTATGCACCCAAATTGCGTGAAAATGTAATCACATGTCAGTTCTAGTATATTTGTCCAATGAATACCCGTTTATCATCTGCATTTCTTCTTGGTGTAGCAATTTTAATGGCCAGTAGTGTACGTTACTCAGAGTCAGGTGCAAAAAATTAATATTCATTCGTATATCCCTTTGATTTAATAAACACTTCCGAGTCGCGTGAAATTCCAGGACAGTGTACAATCTGTTGCTGTTGTGTTATTCACAAAAAATTGAAACACTGAAAGATCCAATGTATCGGTAATATAACAACAGTACAACGCATCTAACCGCTGCGTATTGGTGAAGTATTACAATAACATGACTATTATAAGCCTAAACTACAACGTCGTATGTTTTGTACGTTATATTATTTGCAATCTGTGTCTGCTGCGTCATTTTTTAAAATAATTTTAATTAAGTTCTGGCTTTGAGTGTGTGTTTTTAACATCACGTAGAGTGATTTTTGAGTTTCTCCAGGCGTATTTGATAATCAAAATATCGACGGGTGTAGTGCCGGTCTACAGTTTCCAACGTGCCCGTTGGACACTGTAGACCGGCAGTACACCCGTGGATATTTTGATTATCACACAGAGTGGTGTGAAACGTTCTATACGCACCAATACAGGCTCTACGGTTGAAAGGGCTTATATCCGATGATGATTTGGTTCCGTCGAAATTGGTAGCAGTAGTAAAGGGTTGGCAGAAAATAATTTTCGAGGCTACGCTGTCTGCCAAGTGTCAGTGCTAAACGGACACTGAGGGTGTCGATGAGGTACCGTGGGAGAGTGTGTGTGTGTGTGGTGGTGGTTTTGGGAGTGTACGGCACCAGGAGCGGCCTGGGGGCAGATGCGCCGCTGCGACACGTGGGGCGCTACGACGACGGACGGATGGCAGTGGGGGCGGCGGGGGCGGAGGGGCGGCGGCTGTTTCCGGGAACTGTCAGAGGCTGCGGCGTGCAGCCAGCCGGCCGGCAGAGACAAGCTGCGTGGCGGCGGGGCGGTCTCTCTGCTGAAACTGTTGGCTGAATAAGTAACTAACTGGGATCGTCAAATTTTAGCTTTGATAAAGGAAACATCGGAACACTTCCTGGCGTAGTTCCACTGTACTCGCCGCTGTTTTCGTAAATCCGAGATCGGCTGCGAACACTCGATTTGTTCTAAATCCATCGCTTGTCATTTTAAAACTCCTTTGTAAACAGTATTTTTAATTTATACTTGAAAAAAGAGACAGCATTGGTCGTATATTTTTTACTATTGCAAAATCGATGTCTATGTGATTGCCGTAAGCTTAGTGACAACAGTGCATCCCAATTGAAGTTATACAATATAGCACTGAAGATGGTCACTCAGGGACAGAAAATCGATTTTGCAATAGTAAAAAAAAATAAATAAATAAATAAATAAGTAAATAAAAATATACGACCAATGCTGTCTCTTTTTTCAAGTATACCTGTTACCTGGTCGTAGTGCACAAGACAACATGGAGTCGTCAATCAATAAAGTATTTTTAATATCTACGTAATAAAAGTTGTTTCTGATGTAACATAACAGTCGCTTTAGGGTTCTACACAGAACTGCTTGAAATTATTTCCGTATAGACGCTTTTACCTTCTTTTATCAGCTTCTTCGTATTTTCTGTCTATTCTGATTTTACGAGGGGTGTTCACTAAGTAATGCAACACATTGTTTTCTGGGCACAAAAAAAAAAAAAAAAATGCGGACTTTGTTGTGGGACATCGTGGAATATTCCCGCTCAACCCCTGCACTCTTTTACTTCCGATATGGAGCGGCGCTACACGTAACCCTCAAAATGGCGTCTGTAACGGAGGTGGGTTCCGAGCAGAGAGCTGTCACTGAGTTTCTTTTGGCGGAAAACCAGAGCAGCGCAGATATTCACAGGCGGTCGCAGAATGTCTGCCGAGGCCTCGCAGTGAACAAAAGCTCCGTGAGTCGTTGGGCGAGGTGTCTATCACCATCACGCAAATCTGTTCAATCTCCCTCGTGCCGGCTGGTCACGCGCAGCTGTCACTCTTGCAATGCGCACAATCTCATTCGAGATGATCAACGGATGAGAATCAAACACCTCGCTGATCAACTGGACATCTCTGTTGATAGTGTTGGCACACTCGTACGTTAGAAGGGATACTCAGATGTTCGTGCGCCCCGGGTTGCTTGCCGCCTAACACAAGACCGTAAAGGGCAACGAAAGACCGTCTGTCCGCAATTGCTTGCGCGTTACGAGGGAGGTTATTGATCCAGCAAGACTTTGGGACCAACGTCGATCGGTAGAGTGGTGTCATGCCGCCGCACAAGCTTCCCAGCAGGGTGCCGTAAGGCCATCGCCTTCAACGGAGACTGGAAAACACGGTTTTGTAGACAAAAGATTGGGGAATAATATGGTGTATTAGAATCCTGAATAACACCGACTGACTCTCACAAAGAAATGGTTGCATTGCTTATTGAACGCCCCTCCTACTGACATGTGTTGCGAGACAGGACCACCTGTCATTCGCAACGCCACATTAGGTTTTCTTGAGGAAGGGGAGGGGGGGACACCTTCCATGAACCAGCCCTGCAAAACTCGATATCAGAGCGCTGCTTATCTTCATTTCGGCGTTTTTTTTATTTTTATTTGAACGAAATGATCTTTTAAGATGGGAGTACGAGGTCAACATATTTCGATTCTGATAACTAGTTTCACTCAGCACACAGTGTCTTAGTTACTGTTATCTAATAAAGATATTGACACAGATACATAGACAACTTTTGTAATATTTTGCGTAGAATAAATCCAATTTCAGGTTAGAATTCTCTAATGAAACGAAATCGTTTGATATACATCACCATAATATTCCATATGAAACTTCCTGGCAGATAAACACTGTGTGCTGGGTCGAGACGACAACTCGCTACCTTTGCCTTTCGCAGTCAAGTGCTCTATCGACTTCTTATTTTTTTCAAATTTAGATATTGTTAATGGTTTTCGATCTGCAAGCTTACAGCTCGGTAATAAAAGACGTAAAACACAAAAGAATGTGTAGCCCTATTTCGAGGTTAGAGCGTAGCGCTAACACAGCGTTCCTCTTCACAGATCGGCCACATCACCACTTTTAGAGCGGTCAGCTTCGGGCCGGTGGAGACAGGGTGGGCAGGGTTCGAAACCCGAGGCCTGGACACGATGCCTCTCCAGCTTTTCTTTCTTTTTTAAGTAGCAAACGGGTTAAGTAAACAAAACATCTTTAGTTGTAGAAGCGTAAATACAACAGAAAAGCCACCCTTTCAGCGGAACCAGAAAGAGACATTATACTCGAACAAGACGTGCGAAAGTCTTTATTAACAAAGTGTAGAGAAAAAAAATAATAATACTGAAAGTAAGCTAAGAGGAATGAGGCCGCAGGCAAAGAGGGAAGAAGGGGCGGCTCGACAGAATGGGAGTGGAGGCAGAGTGGGCGGGGGTCGACTTGCGAGGCCTGGCCACGGCGTCACCGGCACCACTACCGGCAAGAAGCGCCCGAATGGAGGGCAGGAGCCGAGGAGGAGGCGACAGCGGGGTTGGGGGAGTGACCGGCGTGTTCTGGTACAGTGCATTAAAGAAAGGGGCGCGTGTCCATGCGCCTACTCCGTTGTGGGGTGTGACATAGAAATGTAGCGCGCGAAGTCTCAGATGTCACGGGGGGGGGGGGGGGGGAGGAGGGGGGGGGAGTGTCGTCTGCGTGTGGCACCATCCAGCTGAGTCGGGGAGAAGTACGTAATTGGCGAAGAAGACGCGGTAACGCTGTCGGTGCTCGACTTCACTGTGGGCGGTTTGTAAGCATTACCAGAGGTCAAGGCGTGATTTATCGCCATCAGTATACAGGTAGGTGGTCGTCCATCCCTTGACCCAAAGAAAAGCACGATTTTTGATGTCTGGGAAATGAGTATCCTCAGAATGGATAAAAGTCAATGGGTCAATCGAGTCCGGCGGGACGCGGAGGTAACAGGCAACAAACTGTCGACCCAGTTTCCACATGTCACTGGTGGCAGCACAAGTTCGGTGTCGGTCATCGTCATCCACGAGGTCTCAAACTGAAGAGAGCAGAGTGTTCGACACTTTGATTCCGTGAAGACGTTGACTTGTGGCGAATTTTCCACATCCGACGTGGTGCTACGTTGGTGGGAAGAAAACGCTGGTGGACATCACGCAAAACCGAGGGCCATCGCTTCGATGGATAGTTGCGTTCGACACTGTTGCTGGATGTGTAACGAAGCAGTGCGGTGTAGAATTCTTTTGTTCGAGGAAGGCGGGTGCTCGGTTTTTAAGTGAGTGTGAGCATAACTGAAGTCGGCGATGAAAACAGAAATGTGCGTAAGATGGTGCGTGATGTGGCCTACTGGTAGTGGCAGGGATGTGGTCGCGGGCTAAGAATGCCCAGTAAGCTGCACGTAAGTATAGCGCAGCCGTTCCACTGCTTGTGCATGCTGTACATGTACAGAGACGCCGTTTTGAGTCACACATTGACAGGCCGAGGCCGCTTCTCGCGGAGAAAGGGGGAGGGGGGCATTTCGTAACGAACTCTAAAGAGCGTCCCATCCGGAAGGAAGTATCCGAACTCGGACTGTGGCCTGCGTCCACCAGCTGACGGCAGTGGGAAGATGGGAATACCTGTGCGATGTGGACAATTCTGGACGCGACATGTTCACTGAGATATTCGACGCGTTGTAAGGAATCGAGTCGGCGGAGAAGATTTTGTCGCACTGCCGTGCGGATAATTTGGAAGTTGCACCGAAAACTGACGGCGCTGGAGCGCCGCACGGTAGAGGTGAAAATGATAGCAAGGTATCGCAGTTTTTGTACGCTCGGGGGGCGTGCTAAGTCGTCGTGTGAGAGGCCGCATCCAATGGGCGTCGTGGAGCATTTAGTCACATTCATGTTACTGCCAGTTGCAGTTCCGCAAGTTGATATCAAATCAAGTACCATCTGTTTTTCAATCTGTGAGCGGACTAAGAGGAGGAGGTCGTCCGCGTACGCACGACACCGAAAAGCGTGCTGTCGCAAAGTTAGACCAGAAAGGTGGGTCGCCAGGTTCCCGATTATTGGCTCCAGGGTTATGGCATAGAGCTGTGTCGAAAGCGGACAACACTGCGTTATGGAGCGCCGGATGGTCGCTGTTCCCGTCACATTACTGTTGACATGAACCAGGGATTCGGTGCTGCAGTACAGGCGCCGGATGATATCGATAAAGGCGGGTGGAAAACTAGTTCGGCTTATTACTGCGAACAGAAAACGATGCCGCACCTTGGCGAATGCGCTGTCAAAATCAATGTCAACCACCTCGCGGCGGAATCTGCACGCCGCTACCAGTACGATTAAATCACGACGTGGCCGTTTGTATATTAACTGTGTAAGTAGGGCGTTTAGCTTTTTATGTTGGTAACGCCACGTAGTGCTCTGTATGAAAATCTCTGACTGCGCTGTGTGCAGTCTGTCGCTGGTTGGACTCATTGTTGGAATATTCGCTTGCATAGTGTTGGGCAGTTTGATGTGAACAGCGCGTAGCGTTGGGCAGTTGGAGGTGAGCCGTCAGCAGCCGTGGATGTGGGGAGAGAGATGCCATAGTTTTGAGAGGTTACTATGAGCGGACGATCTGGACGTGTGTCCGTTAGAAAAAGGAAATTTGTAAGAAAAATGGTTCAAATGGCTCTGAGCACTATGGGACTTAACATCTATGGTCATCAGTCCCCTAGAACTTAGAACTACTTAAACCTAAGCTAAGGACAGCACACAACACCCAGTCAACACGAGGCAGAGAAACTCCCTGACCCCGCCGGGAATCTAACCCGCGAACCCGGGCGCGGGAAGCGAAAATTTGTAAGACTGGATGTCATGAACTGATACATATATATTATGATTTTTTAACACTGTTAAGGTAAATATATTGTTTGTTCTCTATCAAAATCTTTCATTTGCTAACTGTGTCTATCAGTAGTTAGCGCCTTCAGTAGTTAGAATCTTTTATTTAGGTGGTAGTATTGGCGCTCGCTGTATTGCGTTAGTTAGAAAAAAAAGTTCAAATGTGTGTGAAATCTTATGCGACTAACTGCTAAGGTCATCAGTCCCTAAGCTTACACACAACTTAACTTAAATTATCCTAAGGACAAACACACACACACACACACACACACATGCCCGAGGGATGACTCGAACCTCCGGCGGGACCAGCCGCACAGGCCATGACTGCAGCGCCTCAGACCGTTCGGCTAATCCCGCGCGGCAGTAGTTAGAGTGACGAAGATTTTTTTGAGGTAAGTGATTCATGAAAGGTATAGGTTATTGTTAGTCAGGGCCATTCTTTTGTAGGGGTTATTGAAAGTCAGATTGCGTTGCGCTAAAAATATTGTGTGACAGTTTAGTGATGATGAAGATAAGTAAAGCGAGAACTGTCTGAGTATGTTCAGTTTTGCTCAGCTGTTTGAAAATCAAATAACGTAAGAGTTTTACCAGCACAGTCTTTCTTTAAATTCAAAGGAGAATTTTTGTTGTGTCTAGACAAGACAGCCTAGACACAATGAGAGGAAGCCGAAAGGCACGCGCTAAGCTAAAGCAGGAGGGCGTGAGGTCTGAAACAGGATACGTAATGAATGCTATAAAGAAAAGTACATCGTGTGGTAGTGAGGCACTGACGATTTCGGCCTGGCAAGTGATGTGCTGGGCGCAACATGTGTAGATCTCGATTATGAGGCGTTGTCGTCGCTTTTCCCTATCTGAGGCGATATGAGGCGTGATGGGGCGTTCCTGTACTCTACGGCGTGTCAACAGTTTGTGCCTTAATCCCGCTGCCTTGCCTCTGGGTTTCAGGGATGGGTGGCTGGCCGTCCTGGTCGCGGAAAACTGCGTAGAAATAGTCGGCAGTGTGGCGGCGCCGCAAAACTATCTCCTTGCCATGCTTTATGAAGGTACAGTCGGGCTCAAAAGTATCCGAACGACCTGAATTGCATTCGCCTGATTCGCATGCAACTCACATAACGCAGCTGTCTAGCAGGTCCTCTAATCGCTCCTTGGTACAGTCGTTTGACTATTGAAAATGGCTCCAACAAGTCACCACTAGAAAACACTGCTCTGTATCGCAATAACTCAAGATGTAAAGTAATACCACGATACTACAAATATCAGGGAACAACTTATCACAGATAAGACTGTCCTTAAGGCTTGTAAGCTCACATTTATTACAATAAATGACATACCTGAAATGTTACCACACTCATTATTACGTCAGATAGGTAATGCACGAAGTAAGTTCGTCGTATTCATGATTTCTTCTTCAAAGTAACATACCGTACTTGTTATTTAACACAAAATGATATTAAAAAGTTAAGTTATTCATGAGCAGCTAGTTGAGAATATGTATGAACTTCAAATGACACGACGAACCGTCTCGTTCTGCATTTGGATTCAAACACAGGTCATGAGACTAAGATTTTCCGACTGGCCGAAACTAACAGTCATTCCTGAGTAGGCATACAGAGAGTGATATACCTCGATTTTAGACAGTATCAGTTAGCAAATATCAACTTTAAATTACATAACGTAAACATTTCTAACGGACGCGAATTCCTACCCAGCATGTATTGTCCCTGTTAACGAACTACGAGAGATGTTAAATATTGCTTCTTCACAAGTGACTTACTTGAAATGCCGTGATGTAAAGCTTTGTGTTGGACAGGGAATCGAACCCAGAACCTAATCGGATTGTTATCGAAGCACAATCAACTGTGACATATCGGATTTTCTCGGCAGTAGCTAGATGCTTTAACTGAAATGACAAGACGAAACATTAATTTTTTCCTTCCCAGGACTCCAACCCGGAACCTATCGCTGTTATTTATTAGAGAAAACGAACGTTAAATATAGGTTTGTTACATCAGCAGCGATATGTGATCATGTTTGAACTAGAAATAATATGACGAAGATTTCAATGTTGACTGGGAATCGAACCCCACACATACCGTTGTTGACTACACACAAAGAGACGTCAGCTAAAGAATTTTTCTCCACCAGCAGCTTGGAATAACATCCTTGATCTTAGAGCGATCTCTCAAATAGTTCTGTGTCTCACTAGGAGTCAAAAACGTCAGATATCGTTAGTGTTGACAATGAACGAAAATGTATTAAAAATCACAATTATTATCCATCAGCAGATAGGTGTTCTCATGCTAGAGCTTGATAATACATAATGAAAACTTTAGTGCCGGGCCAGCATTCAAACCCATTCATGCGTAATATGTGGAGATATTGAGGAATTTGCAGTTTTGAACAAACAACAAATTTTAGTCGAGCTGTATTGTCACGAAGGGATCAAATTCCGCGTTAAGGGCGGTCTGAGTCGCATTCCAAGTTCGGAACCAACTTTTTAGACATACAGAAGCTCAAATAAAAGATGGAATAATGGTCCTCTCACCCTACATAGCGCTTGTTTCGTCACTATAAATAAATAACTAGTATAAGAATGGTTACTGGTGACAGAGTACCCACATTTCGCCATCCAGACTTTATTGTGGTTCAACCTAACGTCTACTTGGTAGAGAAGGAATGTCATGTTTAATGTGAATTTCAGACCACTGTGCCATTATACCTTCTTCACTTGGCGTAGCCACAAGAGAATACAATCTGTCTCCCTATTAAAAATCATGGGCAGAAGTTGGAATCGAACCCAGACCATCATCATATGAATCTACAATCAATCCAACAGACCACCAAATCATTTTCTGTATGACTCATTTTTCTTTCATAACACCGTTGCGGCACACTCGATGAGAAATCTAACAGACAAGCTCCCTGTAGTGGTTTGCAGCATGTTCAGTACATTCATTTACTTGGTTGACGGAATCGCCATGAACTAGCTGCCTCGGCTACCCAGTGCATACACTCGACTCTATTTTGTAATCACCGAAATAAAATCATGTAACTACCACCTACACAGAACTGCCTACAGTGTAGGTTGCAGAAATTTAAATAGGAAGTGTTCGTTTCCATTCGAGCTACTCTATTGCTCTATCTGTTTGTTGAAAACGTTGTGCAGCGCAAAAGACAAGCTGTAACTGTCTGTCTCTCAGAAGTCTAGATTCGGCCATATGCATTATCTGACAGCACTGCGGAATGCGGAAGTTCTGGAGGAACTATTGTCGACTTCTGGAGGTGCTGTAGCTAGATGACAGCTAGTAGCGTCGAGGTAAGTGTCACGCACTGTAGATAAGATGTCGGGAGTTCCATTTCATTAGCTGCTACATTATTTACACCGCAATTCTGATGTCTGCTTAAGTTACCAATATAATGGAACTTTGAACATAATTACCTTCACTTCTCAACAGAAAATAGCCGCATGTGGAAGAAGGGCTAACTTCTGTTCTTTTCAGGTTTAACAGACAGCCAGGCAGCAGATGCATCTAGAAGCTTTTGTATTATACTTTTGAGCACGAGTGTACGTCGAATGGCAGGTTTGGCACACTCCAGCCACCAAGTCAAGGTTATGCTGTACTGAGGCAAACGACGTTCACAGATGACAAGCTGAAGTCAGTCGGGATCGTGGAGGTGGGAGGTGATTAGCTCCCACGGTGCACGACTGCACCGGACCACATGTTGCGGGAGGAAAATGTTGCAGATTTAGGCACAGTGGTCCGAAAAGGCGAAGCGCTAAAATTCTGCACCTTTGAGTGCAGGTGTTACTTCCCCAGAGACGTAAGCCCCGTCAAGGTGGCTCGCGGAGTGACTTGTCTGGTAATTATGTCCAGGTGCGTCGCCGCGCCGAACTTCCCAAGTCTAGCGGTGTAACAGATCACGGACGACAAGGCGCAGTTCTTGACAAGTTCGAATGGTTCAAATGGCTCTGAGCACTATGGGACTTAACATCTGAGGTGATCAGTCTCCTACAACTTCGAAATACTTAAACCTAACCTGACATCACACACATCCATGCCCGAGGCAGGATTCGAACCTGCGACCGTAGCGGTCGCGCGGTTCCAGACTGAAGCGGCTAGAACCGCTCGGCCACACAGGCCGGCTCCCGCTGTGGAGGGGAACTCTATTAGCAAAGGGCGAAGAGAGACGAGGCAGCAGCAAGCCGAGCTGTACGTCATCTGATGGCGTCATCCTCGGCGTAACTAGGTGTCCATCTGGGGTAGCTCCGTCCCCGGTGTGTGTTACGGGCCATCGTCGATGTCGTCACCCCACGGCATCGAGGTCGCTGTCGTTGTGGCGTTCGTATGCTCCGCCTCATCCGTAGGAGCGGATGACGTCTCGGCGGCAGTGGTAATGGTCGAGTCCATTGCTTCAGATGGATCTTGGCGAGCCGGCAGAGTAGGTACCGGTGAAGCGAAAGACGGCTTCGCGTTGTCGTCACTCTTGTCGTCTTGCAGGTTATCCGGACCGGACGGCCTCTGGAGCCTCACGGGGAGGTGAGCTGTCTCATTCCCAAACAGTACGGCACCTCTATTTGCGCGGTTCAGGTGGAAGTTGTTTTCGTGTTGTAACCTCCCCACAAAATTTAATAAAAAAATAATAATAAAATAATGATTCTAATTTAAAAGTAGGCTCCCCAAAAAATTGAATATATAATAATGATATGAATATGATTCTAATTTTTGTGTAACCTCAGAACAAAATTGGTTCCCATTTATAATCTCCGTACAGAAATGCATTCACATTTAATGTACCCACAAAATTTGTTTCGCCGGCCGCGGTGGTCTCGCGGTTCTAGGCGCGCAGTCCGGAACCGTGCGACTGCTACGGTCGCAGGTTCGAATCCTGCCTCGGGCATGGATGTGTGTGATGTCCTTAGGTTAGTTAGGTTTAAGTAGTTCTAAGTTCTAGGGGACTGACGACCACAGCAGTTGAGTCCCATAGTGCTCAGAGCCATTTGAACCATTTTTTGAAAATTTGTTTCACATTTAATGTACCCACAAAATCCTTTTCTCATTTCATGTAAGCTCGAAACAGAAATATTCCCAAACCTCGTAATAAAAAATAAATTCAGTAACCTGGTAAATTTTGGACGACACCAGTGCTGCGTCATGGCCCTGTAAGATCATTCTCAATAAAAAAGCAAAAGTTATTACCTCAATAAAAACGGCGAATTATCTGCTCTTACCTAAAATTTTTCCGGCACAGCTCTGTGCAATGCTGGCCGATAGAGTTGTCATTTATGGAAGGAAGCAACTGATTTTTCTTTTGCAACAATAGGAATTATCATGGATTGAAGAAATTAGTAAAATCTTTAAATTGAAATGAATGGTTCTTAGAAATTACTTTATATGACAAAGATTATTATTGGGACATTTTTTAAAAAAGATTTACATGGGAGTTCACATAACATTACTACACTCCTGGAAATGGAAAAAAGAACACATTGACACCGGTGTGTCAGACCCACCATACTTGCTCCGGACACTGCGAGAGGGCTGTACAAGCAATAATCACACGCACGGCACAGCGGACACACCAGGAACCGCGGTGTTGGCCGTCGAATGGCGCTAGCTGCGCAGCATTTGTGCACCGCCGCCGTCGGTGTCAGCCAGTTTGCCGTGGCATACGGAGCTCCATCGCAGTCTTTAACACTGGTAGCATGCCGCGACAGCGTGGACGTGAACCGTATGTGCAGTTGACGGACTTTGAGCGAGGGCGTATAGTGGGCATGCGGGAGGCCGGGTGGACGTACCGCCGAATTGCTCAACACGTGGGGCGTGAGGTCTCCACAGTACATCGATGTTGTCGCCAGTGGTCGGCGGAAGGTGCACGTGCCCGTCGACCTGGGACCGGACCGCAGCGACGCACGGATGCACGCCAAGACCGTAGGATCCTACGCAGTGCCGTAGGGGACCGCACCGCCACTTCCCAGCAAATTAGGGACACTGTTGCTCCTGGGGTATCGGCGAGGACCATTCGCAACCGTCTCCATGAAGCTGGGCTACGGTCCCGAACACCGTTAGGCCGTCTTCCGCTCACGCCCCAACATCGTGCAGCCCGCCTCCAGTGGTGTCGCGACAGGCGTGAATGGAGGGACGAATGGAGACGTGTCGTCTTCAGCGATGAGAGTCGCTTCTGCCTTGGTGCCAATGACGGTCGTATGCGTGTTTGGCGCCGTGCAGGTGAGCGCCACAATCAGGACTGCATACGACCGAGGCACACAGGGCCAACACACGGCATCATGGTGTGGGGAGCGATCTCCTACACTGGCCGTACACCACTGGTGATCGTCGAGGGGACACTGAATAGTGCACGGTACATCCAAACCGTCATCGAACCCATCGTTCTACCATTCCTAGACCGGCAAGGGAACTTGCTGTTCCAACAGGACAATGCACGTCCGCATGTATCCTGTGCCACCCAACGTGCTCTAGAAGGTGTAAGTCAACTACCCTGGCCAGCAAGATCTCCGGATCTGTCCCCCATTGAGCATGTTTGGGACTGGATGAAGCGTCGTCTCACGCGGTCTGCACGTCCAGCACGAACGCTGGTCCATCTGAGGCGCCAGGTGGAAATGGCATGGCAAGCCGTTCCACAGGACTACATCCAGCATCTCTACGATCGTCTCCATGGGAGAATAGCAGCCTGCATTGCTGCGAAAGGTGGATATACACTGTACTAGTGCCGACATTGTGCATGCTCTGTTGCCTGTGTCTATGTGCCTGTGGTTCTGTCAGTGTGATCATGTGATGTATCTGCCCCCAGGAATGTGTCAATAAAGTTTCCCCTTCCTGGGACAATGAATTCACGGTGTTCTTATTTCAATTTCCAGGGGTGTAGATATGCGCGAGGCTGCTTTTTACCTTATACAATAATACTCAGGCTCCGGCATCGCTGCACCGCGACCGGCCCAGCCAACACGATACCCCAGACCAGACCAGAGCAGACTCCAGACTAGCAACAACTTACTGCTACAGCTACACACTTCATACTGAGTCAACACTGCTCTCTGGTTAGCGATTCTCTTATACCTTGCATATCGCAGGCAGCGCATGAGCAATACATCGAAATTACATCTGTTCGGACCTCTTACATAAAATTACACCTGCTCGGACCTCTTACAGTGTCCTTC